>NC_138780.1:4417299-4582299 GCF_965119305.1 Pelophylax lessonae
CCCCATACGTGGTGTCCACCGTCCTCATCCACCCCTCTCCCCCATACGTGGTGTCCACTGTCCTCATCCACCCCTCTCCCCCATACGTGGTGTCCACCGTCCTCATCCACCCCTCTCCCCCATACGTGGTGTCCACCGTCCTCATTCACCCCTCTCCCCCATACGTGGTGTCCACCGTCCTCATCCACCCCCCCCCATACGTGGTGTCCACCGTCCTCATCCACCCCTCTCCCCCATACGTGGTGTCCACCGTCCTCATCCACCCCCCCCCCCATACGTGGTGTCCACCGTCCTCATCCACCCCCCCCCCCCATACGTGGTGTCCACCGTCCTCATCCACCCCCCCCCCCATACGTGGTGTCCACCGTTCTCATCCACCCCCCCCCCCCCCCATACGTGGTGTCCACCGTTCTCCTCCACCCCCCCATACGTGGTGTCCACCGTCCTCATCCACCCCCCCCCAATACGTGGTGTCCACCGTCCTCATCCACCCCCCCCCCAATACGTGGTGTCCACCGTCCTCATCCACCCCCCCCCCATACGTGGTGTCCACCGTCCTCATCCACCCCCCCCCCCGCCCATACGTGGTGTCCACCGTCCTCATCCACCCCCCCCCCCCCATACGTGGTGTCCACCGTCCTCATCCACCCCCCCATACGTGGTGTCCACCGTCCTCATCCACCCCCCCATACGTGGTGTCCACCGTCCTCATCCACCCCCCCCCCCCCCATACGTGGTGTCCATCCACCCCCCCATACGTGGTGTCCACCGTCCTCATCCACCCCCCTCCCCCATACGTGGTGTCCACCGTCCTCATCCACCCCCCTCCCCCATACGTGGTGTCCACCGTCCTCATCCACCCCCCCCCCCATAAGTGGTGTCCACCGTCCTCATCCACCCCCCTCCCCCATACGTGGTGTCCACCGTCCTCATCCACCCCCCTCCCCCATACGTGGTGTCCACCGTCCTCATCCACCCCCCTCCCCCATACGTGGTGTCCACCGTCCTCATCCACCCCCCTCCCCCATACGTGGTGTCCACCGTCCTCATCCACCCCCCCCCATACCTGGTGTCCACCGTCCTCATCCACCCCCCTCCCCCATACGTGGTGTCCACCGTCCTCATCCACCCCCCCATACATGGTGTCCTTCCTCCTCATCCATCCCACCCCCCCCCCCATACATAGTGTCATTGTCTCCTCCCCCGTAAGAATGGTGTCCATGTTGTACCTCCCCCCACTCCCCAGCACTCGGTCTTCCATCCAGAGGGTGTTGGTTGGTTCTCCTTGGAGCTGAGTGGTGGCGGCTGCTCTGGTTGTCTTGTGGAGATGGACTTGCTGGGAGTTGTAGTTCTACAACCTTTGCGATGAATGTCAGGGTGCAGACGCTGGGTGTGCAGCAGTCCAGAACTTGCTGGGAGTTGTAGTTCCACAATGGTCAGAGCAACTCTTGATGATGGTCAGGATGTGTGTGGCTGGGGGTTGTAGTTCCACCATCCTCTCAGGCCTTTTGTGGATGATACTGATGTGTCCAGGTTGCAAAGTGTAAGGGGGGGGCTCTGCTGGTAGTTGTAGTTCCATAGCAGGACTTATCAGCCCGCCTCATTACCTAGCTGGAGGAGGTGCTAGTTCTTTCCTCCCCCAGCCTGACTGTCCCTGGCCCCGCCCCCTTTCATTCATTGGGTTTCAGTCCTGTAAGTCATGGAGGCTCAGCATCACGTGTGGGAGTTACCTATGCAAATGCAGGTTGCCAAGGACCTCCCACTCCAGATTGACCCCCCCCCTCCCATCAAGGCTGTTTGGTATTTGCATAACTCCTCCCATTGCATCAAGACTGAGGGCTCTTCCTTTTCCTTCATTGGATTTCAGATCTTCCAATCACGGAGGCTCAGGACCACATGTGGGTGTTACCCCACGTAAATACAGCCTGCCTAGGACCCCCGCCCATCAAGGCGGTTTGATATTTGCATAACTCCTCCCACTGTTTGCATCAAGACTGTTTGCATCAAGACTGAGGGCTCTTCCTTTTCATTTTTTGGATTTCAGATCTTCCAATCACGGAGGCTCAGGGCCACATGTGGGTGTTACCTATGCAAACGCAGGTTGCCTAGGACCGCCCACTCCTCCAGATTGACCCCCCCTCCCATCAATGTGGTTTGATATTTGCATAACTCCTCCCATTGCATCGGGACTGAGGGCTCTTCCTTTTCATTCATTGGATTACAGATCTTCCAGTCATGGAGGCTCAGCACCACATGTGGGTGTTACATATGCAAATGCAGGTTGCCTAGGACCGCCCACTCCTCCAGATTGACCCCCCCCTCCCATCAAGGCAGTTTGGTATTTGCATAACTCCACCCACTGCTTGCCTGATGGCTCTGGAGAGGAGTACTGAGGCCGGGGGCTGCCAGGCCCCTCCCACCAGCCATGCATTGCATAGAGAAACACAGAGATCCAGTGATGACATCACCGGGAATAAAATATGTAATAAAAATGGAGAAGTTGCCGTGACGGGGTACCAGGGAAGAGGAAATATAAACCAATGAGAGGTTAGCTGTAAGACTCCAGATCAGGTGACTGAGTCTCTTCACTGTCCACTGACTTCTGCATGTCACTGATTGTTGTGCAATCTCTGGGGGAGGGGGAGGGGGTCCCTCTTGAGCCATCAGACTTCCTGATTGTGGTGTGGAGCTTCTCTCAGACACAGGAAGGAAGTGCGGGGCTCCTCCTGACCTCTTCCTTCTGACACTGAGACTCTTCTCCTACAAGTCATGGCGGAGGAGAGGACATGTGACTGACATCCCGTCACCGAGCGGTCACATGACTTCCCAGCATAGGGGCCAATCTAATGACAAGAGAAGTGGTACTGTGCAGAGTCCATACATACAGAATAAGAACAGATACTGAGAATTACACCCAGCATACAGGACAGGAGAAGTAGTACTGTGCAGAGTCCATACATACAGAATAAGAGCAGATACTGAGAATTACACCCGGCATACAGGACAGGAGAAGTAGTACTGTGCAGAGTCCATACATACAGAATAAGAACAGATACTGAGAATTACACCCAGCATACAGGACAGGAGAAGTAGTACTGTGCGGAGTCCATACATACAGAATAAGAACAGATACTGAGAATTACACCCAGCATACAGGACAGGAGAAGTAGTACTGTGCAGAGTCCATACATACAGAATAAGAACAGATACCGAGAATTACACCCAGCATACAGGACAGGAGAAGTAGTACTGTGCAGAGTCCATACATACAGAATAAGAACAGATACCGAGATTTACACCCAGCATACAGGACAGGAGAAGTAGTACTGTGCAGAGTCCATACATACAGAATAAGAACAGATACTGAGAATTACACCCGGCATACAGGACAGGAGAAGTGGTACTGTGCAGAGTCCATACATACAGAATAAGAACAGATACTGAGAATTACACCCGGCATACAGGACAGGAGAAGTAGTACTGTGCAGAGTCCATACATACAGAATAGGTACAGATACTGAGAATGGGGAATGTGATTGATTCTATAGATTGAGAACTCTTCTCTGTCCTATCAGTAGGTTACATATATAAACCCCGCCCCCTCTCTGTGTCTCCCCCAATCCAGGAACGGCGTCAATGTAGAAGGGGCCACCCACAAACAAGTGGTGGATCTGATCCGGGCCGGAGAGAAGGAGCTGGTCCTCACCGTTCTGTCCGTCCCGCCACATGAAGCTGAGAACCTTGACCCCAGCGACGACTCCTCGGGACAGTCCTTCTACGACTACACAGAGAAACAGGCCGTGCCCCTCTCCATCCCTACCTACAAACACGTGGAGCAGAATGGGGAGAAGTTTGTGGTGAGCAGTGGGGGATGGGATCAAGTTATATGGGGACATGGCAGGAGGTGATCAGGTCACCGTAGTTGGGAGGCGGAGGTTGGGTCAGGTGGCTAGAGGTGATCAGGTCACCGTAGTTGGGTGGCAGAAGTTGGGTCAGGTGGCTAGAGGTGATCAGGTCACCGTAGTTGGGTGGCAGAAGTTGGGTCAGGTGGCTAGAGGTGATCAGGTCACCGTAGTTGGGTGGCAGAAGTTGGGTCAGGTGGCTAGAGGTGATCAGGTCACCGTAGTTGGGTGGCAGAAGTTGGGTCAGGTGGCTAGAGGTGATCAGGTCACCGTAGTTGGGTGGCAGAAGTTGGGTCAGGTGGCTAGAGGTGATCAGGTCACCGTAGTTGGGTGGCAGAAGTTGGGTCAGGTGGCTAGAGGTGATCAGGTCACCGTAGTTGGGTGGCAGAAGTTGGGTCAGGTGGCTAGAGGTGATCAGGTCACCGTAGTTGGGTGGCAGAAGTTGGGTCAGGTGGCTAGAGGTGATCAGGTCACCGTAGTTGGGTGGCAGAAGTTGGGTCAGGTGGCTAGAGGTGATCAGGTCACCGTAGTTGGGTGGCAGAAGTTGGGTCAGGTGGCTAGAGGTGATCAGGTCACCGTAGTTGGGTGGCAGAGGTTGGGTCAGGTGGCTAGAGGTGATCAGGTCACCGTAGTTGGGTGGCAGAGGTTGGGTCAGGTGGCTAGAGGTGATCAGGTCACCGTAGTTGGGTGGCAGAGGTTGGGTCAGGTGGCTAGAGGTGATCAGGTCACTGTAGTTGGGTGGCAGAAGTTGGGTCAGGTCGCTAGAGGTGATCAGGTCACCGTAGTTGGGTGGCAGAGGTAGGATCGGGTGGCTGTAAGTAATCAAGTCACTGTAGTTGGGCGGCTGAAATAGGTCGGAGGTGACCCGGTCGCTGTATTTGGGAGGTAAAGGTTTGGTCAGCTGGCTGGAGGTAACCAGGTCACTGTAGTTGGGTCAGGTGGCTGGCGGTGACCAGGTCACTGTAGTTGGAAGGCAGTAGTTTGGTCAGGTGGCTGGAGGTGAATAGGTCACTGTAGTTGGGTAGCAGAGGTTGGGTGAGGAGGTCAGAGGCGACCAGGTCACTGTAGATGGGAGGCATAAGCTGGGTCAGGTGGCTGGAGGTGACCAAATCACTGTAGTTGGGGAGCAGAGGTTTGGTCAGGTGGTCGGAGGTGACCAAGTCATTGTAGTTGGAGGGCAGTGATTGGGTCAGGAGGTGACCAGGTCACTGTAGTTTAGAGGCAGAGGTTGGGTCAGGTGGCTGGAAGTAACCAGATGACTGTAGTTGGGCAGCAGATGTTTGGTCAGGTGGTCAAGGGGGGGGGGGCAGTGATCTGTTGTTGGGAGGCAGAGGTTGGGTCAGAGGTGACAATCACTGTAGTTTGGAGGCAGAGGTTGGATCAAGAGGTCGTAGGTGATCAGCTCTTTGTAGTTGGGAGGCAGAGGTTGGGTCAGGAGTTGACCAGGTCGCTGTAGTTGGAAGCCACTGGTTTGGTCAGATGGCTTGAGGTGACCAGGTCATTGTAGTTGGGAGGCAGAGGTAGGGTCAGATGGCTTGAGGTGACCAGTTCTTTGTAGTTGGGAGGCAGCGGTTGGGTCAGGAGATCGTAGATGACCAGGTCACTGTAGTTGGGGCAGCAGAGGTAGTTGAAAGGTGGAGGTTGGGTCAGGTGGTCAAAGTTGACCAGTTCTCTTTAGCTGGGAGGTAGGGTCAGGAGGTCAGAGGTGACCGTGACATGTTATTGTGGAGGCAGAGGTTGGGTCAGGAGGTCAGAGGTTACTAGGTTTCTGTAGTTTGGAGGCAGAGCTCCCGAGTCAGGTGGCTGGAGGTGACCAGTTCTCTGTAGTTGGGAAGCAGAGGTTTGGTCAGGTGGCTGGAGGTGACCAGGTCACTGTAGTTGGGAGGCGGAGGTTGGAGGTGACCAGGTCACTGTGGTTGGGAGGCAGAGGTTGAGTCAGGTGGCTGGAGGTGACCAGTTCTCTGTAGTTGGGAGGCAGAGGTTGGGAGGTGACCAGTTCTCTGTAGTTGGGAGGCAGAGGTTGGGAGGTGACCAGTTCTCTGTAGTTGGGAGGCAGAGGTTGGGAGGTGACCAGTTCTCTGTAGTTGGGAGGCAGAGGTTGGGAGGTGACCAGTTCTCTGTAGTTGGGAGGTAGGGTCAGAAGGTCAGAGGTGACTAGGTCACGATTTGTGTGCAGTGTTTCGGGTGGGCGTTGACTTCTTAGTCTGTTTTCGGTTTCAGGTGTATAACGTCTACATGGCCGGCAGGCAGCTGTGTTCCAAACGATACCGGGAATTCGCTATCCTGAGCCAGAATCTCAAGCGGGAGTTTGCCAACTTCACCTTTCCCCGGCTACCGGGCAAGTGGCCTTTCTCACTGTCCGAGCAGCAGCTGGACGCCAGGAGGAGGGGCTTGGAGGAATTCCTGGAGAAAGGTATCCAATCCTGCTTCACCAACTGTCAATTATGCGCTGTAATATTTTAGATGCCCTTCCTTACAATTATTTTTGATGCTTGTAGCCATTGGGCAAGTTTCCACTCTATATCCTGTGCAAGAGGTACAACAGGAAGTGGGAGGAAATCTTTCCAAAGGGATGGAAAATGACAGTTGTCCCCAGAACCGCCGGTGTCCCCTTTGTAGGATTTCCCCCTCACTTCCTGTGCTCATGACAGCTGTAAAAGTTTGACTTTTCTATTACAACTGGGTACAGTAATATGGGCTGCTGTATAATTATCAGTGGAGCAGGGTAGACCCTTAGCCCCTCCCACACCCCAAGAGGGGTAATACCTGTGCTCCCCAGTTGGATAAGATTGGACCCCCCACACCCAAGGAGGGTTAAACCTGTCCTCCCCAGTGGGATGTGATGTCCCCCCAACTCCATACATGGGGGCCCCCCCACACCCAAGGAGGGTTACACTTGTCCTCCCCAGTGGGATTCTATAGGGGTCCCCCACACCCCAGGAGGGTTAAACCTGTCCTTCCCAGTGGGATTTGATGCCCCCCCTTACATCCAAGAAGGGTTACACCTCTCCTCCCCAGTGGGAAGCAATGACCCCCCACACACCCAAGGAGTGGCTACACCTGTCCTCCCCAGTGGGATGAGATGGGGGTCCCCCCACACCCAAGGAGGGTTAAACCTGTCCTCCCCAGTGGGATGAGATGTCCCCCCAACTCCATACATGGGGGTCCCCCCACACCCAAGGAGGGTTACACTTGTCCTCCCCAGTGGGATGCTATAGGGGTCTCCCCGCACCCCAGGATGGTTAAACCTGTCCTTCCCAGTGGGATTTGATGCCCCCCCCCCTCACATCCAAGAAGAGTTACACCTCTCCTCCCCAGTGGGAAGCAATGACCCCCCCCCCCCACACACACACACACACCCAAGGAGTGGTTACACCTGTCCTCCCCAGTGGGATGAGATGGGGGTCGCCGTACACCCAAGGAGGGCTACACCAATTCTTCCCAGTGCAGTGCAATGCCCTCCCCCCCCCCCCCGTACACCCCAAGGAGGGCTACACCTATTCTTCCCAGTGCAATGCCCCCCCCCCCCCCCACACCCTATGAGGGTTACGCCTGTCCTCTCCCACACCCAAGGAGGCTTACACCTGTCCTCCCCAGTGGGATGCAATGGGGGCCCCCCACACCCAGGGAGGGTTACACATGACCCCACCAGCTCCACACATCTGCTGCAGCCACTATTGGGAGTCTCACTTTTCTTGCTTGACTTTTTTTTTGCAATGATTGGGGTATATAGATGACACGGTAATGATTGGGGTATATAGATGACACGGTAATGATTGGGGTATATAGATGACACGGTAACGATTGGGGTATATAGATGACACGGTAACGGTTGGGGTATATAGATGACACGGTAATGATTGGGGTATATAGATGACACGGTAATGATTGGGGTATATAGATGACACGGTAACGGTTGGGGTATATAGATGACACAGTAACGATTGGGGTATATAGATGACACGGGAACGATTGGGGTATATAGATGACACGGGAACGATTGGGGTATATAGATGACACGGGAACGATTGGGGTATATAGATGACACGGGAACGATTGGGGTATATAGATGACACGGGAACGATTGGGGTATATAGATGACACGGGAACGATTGGGGTATATAGATGACACGGGAACGATTGGGGTATATAGATGACACGGTAACGATTGGGGTATATAGATGACACGGTAACGATTGGGGTATATAGATGACACGGTAACGGTTGGGGTATATAGATGACACGGGAACGATTGGGGTATATAGATGACACGGGAACGATTGGGGTATATAGATGATACGGGAACGATTGGGGTATATAGATGATACGGTAACGATTGGGGTATATAGATGATACGGTAACGATTGGGGTATATAGATGACACGGGAACGATTGGGGTATATAGATGACACGGGAACGATTGGGGTATATAGATGATACGGTAACGATTGGGGTATATAGATGATACGGTAACGATTGGGGTATATAGATGATACGGTAACGATTGGGGTATATAGATGATACGGTAACGATTGGGGTATATAGATGACACGGGAACACTCGACACTTGGAAATAGAGATGTTCCCCTTGTGATGGGACTGACATGTTTCTCTCTTTGGTGCAGTCTGTTCTATACGGGTGATCGGGGAAAGTGACATCATGCAGGAGTTCCTGTCTGAGTCAGACGAGGTAAGGCTGCCCTCTCCTGTCCTCTTACCGTAGATGATCCATGTATTATTTACAGTTCATTTCTTCTATAAAGTAACAGGGTGACAACGCAGGGAGACGGGGACAGAGCGTTGTCACCCTGTAGCAGGAAGTGCCTGAACAAAGATCTGTGAACATGTGATCCTTCTGACTCCTCCCACAGAATTACAACGGCGTGTCCGACGTAGAACTCCGCATCGCGTTACCGGACAAGACCACCGCCACTGTCCGCGTGAAGAAGAACAGCACCACCGACCAGGTGTACCAGGTATGGGGGGACCACCAGCATTGAGGGGAGGGGCTTCTGCCTGCATCCAGGTATAGGGCGACCCTCTTATTGAGGGGGGAGGGCTTCTAACTGTATCCAGGTATAGGGGGGACCCTCTTATTGGGGGGAGGGCTTCTGTCTGCATCCAGGTATAGGGGGGACCCTCTTATTGGGGGGGAGGGCTTCTGTCTGTGCCCAGGTATAGGGGGGGCACTCTTATTGCAGGGGAGGGGCTTCTCTCTGCGCCCAGGTATAGGGGGACCCTCTTATTGAGGGGAGGGGCTTCTCTCTGCGCCCAGGTATAGGGGGACCCTCTTATTGAGGGAAGGGGCTTCTAACTGCATCCAGGTATAGGGGGACCCTCTTATGGGGGGGGGGGGCTTCTGCCTGCATCCAGGTATAGGGGGACCCTCTTATTGCAGGGGAGGGGCTTTTGTCTGCATTTAGGTATGGGGGGACCATCTTATTGCGAGGAAGGGGCTTCTGTCTGCATCTAGGGAAAGGGGTACCCTCTTATTGTGAGGGAGCAGCTTTTGTCTGCGTCCAGGTATAGGGGGACCCTCTTATTGTGGGGGAGGGGCTTCTGAATGCATCAAGTATAGGGGGACCCTCTTATTGCGGGGCTTCTGTATGCATCCAGGTTTAGGGGGACCATCTTATTGTGGGGAGGGGCTTCTATCTCCATCCAGGTATAGGGGGACTCTCTTATTGTGGGGGAGGGGCTTCTGTCTGCATCCAGATATAGTGCGACCACCTTATTGATGGGAGGGGCTTCTGCCTGAATCCAGGTAAGGGGTGACCCTTCTTTTAAAGGGAGGAGCTTCTGAGTCCAGGTACACGGTGACCCTCTTATTTTTAGGGGGGGGGCCTCTGCCTGCGAGTATAGGGGGACCCTCTTATTGGGGGGGGAGTGGCTTCTGTCTGTATCCAGGTATAGAGGAACTCTCTTTGGGGGAGGGGCTTCTGTCACCATCGGGGTATGGGGTGACCTTATTTGGGGGGAGGGGCTTGTGTTTGTCTGTGTCCGCTCACCCCTCTCTCTCTCTCTCTCTCTCTCCCCGCAGGCCCTCGCTGCCAAGATCGGAATGGACGGCATCACCGCCAACTACTTTGCCCTGTTTGAGGTCATTAATCATTCCTTTGGTCAGTACGCTGCGGCTCCTCCTTTCTCTTCTCTCTCAGAATTATTTACTAATTAACCCTCTGTAGTTCGTTTTTTATGTCTCTGAAAGTCCAACTCCGGCCAAAACTCCCGATTAAAAAATAAGTTTGCTCACAGGCCCGTCCTACACTCAGAACTGCCACTGAAACTGAGAGGACAAATTGGGATTTACGGTGCCGTGCTGGGATAACTTTATTATCCTGACAACGCCTCTTCTCCTCCCAAGGCAAGGGGGCGCTCTGGTACTATTCTTTTCAGCCAGGAATTCTCTTGAATACAGAAGTGATTTGAGTGGCTAATTATCCATTATCACTTCTTGGGGTGACAGAAGGGGGTCCCACCCACCCCCCTCCTGCCGCCGCCGCCTCTCCGGTCCCATTGCGGTGCCCGGGAGCAATGCGGTGATGGCTGTCCTGTACAGAGAGGTACAGAGAGAGAGGAACTGATGATGTCCCCCCCCCCCCCCTCTCTGGAAACTGGGAGCAACGAGTATTCGTCACTTCCAGTTCCGCCCCCTTTGTTTACCTGGCAGCCAGCGGGGCCAGATGAGAGATTTGGGGGTTCCAAGTAATTTTGTGACAAAAAAAAAAAAAAAATCGCCTTTTTATTTCCTAGGGTCTCTGTTAAAAAAAAAAAAAAAGTTTAGAGTTCCAAGTAATTTTGTGTCCAAAAAAAAAAAAAATCGCCTTTTTATTTCCTAGGGTCTCTGTTAAAAAAAAATATATATATATTTGGGGGTTCCAAGTAATTTTGTGAAAAAAAAAAAAAAAATTGCCTTTTTATTTTCTAGGGTCTCTGTTTAAAGAAAAAAAATATTTGGGGGTTCCAAGTAATTTTGTGAAAAAAAAAAAAAAAATATTTGGGGGTTCCAAGTAATTTTGTGACAAAAAAAAAATCTCCTTTTTTATTTCCTAGGGTCTCTGTTAAAAAAAAAAAGTTTGGGGGTTCCAAGTAATTTTGTGTCAAAAAAAAAAAAAAAAAGTTCTTGGATAAAGCGCGGTCTTGAAGTGATTATAATGTTGAATGTATTGTGGGTGGATGTTTTCGGGGTCCCTCCCCCGGTAGTGTGGCAGGGGATTAGATTTGTAGAAGGGGAAGTTGGGTAATTTGGGCTGTCGGTGACGCGGTGACTCTGCGCTCTCTCAGTCAGGAAGTTGGCCCCCAATGAGTTCCCTCACAAGCTCTACGTCCAGAACTACACCTCGGCGGTGCCCGGGACCTGCCTCACCGTGCGCAAGTGGCTGTTCACCACCTCCGAGGAGCCGCTGCTGAAGGACAACGACTTGGCCGTCTCCTTTTTCTTCCACCAGGTAAGCTGCTTTTTGCCGGAGGTTGGAGGCTCGGTGTGCCTCAGCAGTTTTTTCCTGATCTACCGTGTGACGGGCTGTCAGTGGGTTCTCCGGTAATCTCGCTCTCCTCTGGTTTGCAGGCGGTGGATGACGTAAAGCGCGGTTATATTAAGGCCGATGACAAAGCGTACCAATTACAGAAGCTCTGTGAGCAGCGGAAGATGTTAATGGTAATGAGCCCCTCCCCCTTCCCCAACATCTCTTTAGTTCAGTCTTATTGTATAGATCAATGTTACTTCTGATCAGACAGGAAATTGTTTATAAACATTGATCAGACGGGAGATAGAGAGATACAAAGTAACATTGTTTATAAACATTGATCAGACGGGAGATGGGGAGATACAAAGTAACATTGTTTATAAACATTGATCAGACGGGAGATGGGGAGATACAAAGTAACATTGTTTATAAACATTGATCAGACGGGAGATAGAGATACAAAGTAACATTGTTTATAAACATTGATCAGACAGGAGATATAGAGAGATACAAAGTAACATTGTTTATAAACATTGATCAGACGGGAGATGGGGAGATACAAAGTAACATTGATCAGATGGGAGATAGAGAGATACAAAGTAACATTGTTTATAAACATTGGACAGGAGATAGAGGAATACAAAGTAACATTGTTTATAAACATTGATTAGACGGGAGATAGAGAGATACAAAGTAACATTGTTTATAAACATTGATCAGACGGGAGATGGGGAGATACAAAGTAACATTGTTTATAAACATTGATCAGACGGGAGATAGATACAAAGTAACATTGTTTATAAACATTGATCAGACGGGAGATAGAGATACAAAGTAACATTGTTTATAAACATTGATCAGACAGGAGATATAGAGAGATACAAAGTAACATTGTTTATAAACATTGATCAGACGGGAGATGGGGAGATACAAAGTAACATTGATCAGATGGGAGATAGAGAGATACAAAGTAACATTGTTTATAAACATTGATCAGACGGGAGATAGAGAGATACAAAGTAACATTGTTTATAAACATTGGACAGGAGATAGAGGAATACAAAGTAACATTGTTTATAAACATTGATCAGACAGGAGATAGAGACACAAAGTAACATTGTTTATAAACATTGATCAGACGGGAGATAGAGAGATACAAAGTAACATTGTTTATAAACATTGATCAGACGGGAGATAGATACAAAGTAACATTGTTTATAAACATTGATCAGACGGGAGATAGAGAGATACAAAGTAACATTGTTTATAAACATTGATCAGACGGGGGATAGAGATACAAAGTAACATTGTTTATAAACATTGATCAGACGGGAGATAGAGAGATACAAAGTAACATTGTTTATAAACATTGATCAGACGGGAGATAGAGAGATACAAAGTAACATTGTTTATAAACATTGATCAGACGGGAGATAGATACAAAGTAACATTGTTTATAAACATTGATCAGACGGGAGATAGAGAGATACAAAGTAACATTGTTTATAAACATTGATCAGACGGGGGATAGAGATACAAAGTAACATTGTTTATAAACATTGATCAGACGGGAGATAGAGAGATACAAAGTAACATTGTTTATAAACATTGATCAGACGGGAGATAGAGAGATACAAAGTAACATTGTTTATAAACATTGATCAGATAGGAGATAGAGATACAAAGTAACATTGATGAGATGGGAGATAGAGAGATACAAAGTAACATTGTTTGTTACTCCCCTCCCCCAGTACCTGAACATGTTACGGAGCTGTGAAGGATACAATGAGATCATGTTCCCGCACTGTTCCTGTGACTCCCGCCGGAAGGGCCACGTCATTACCGCCATCAGCATCAAACACTTCAAACTCCTAGCCTGTACGGAGGAGGGGCAGCAGGAGGTAAGGCAATGGAGGGGGAGGCGGCCAAGGGGGTGGGAACAGATGGTGACCGTTCCCTGCCTACGTTACAGAACCAGGTGATCGCCTTTGAGTGGGACGAGATGCAGCGGTGGGACACAGACGAGGAGGGGATGGCGTTCTGCTTCGAGTACGCCCGGGGAGAGAAGAAACCGCGGTGGGTGAAAATCTTCACTCCATATGTAAGTACACTGGGGGGGTGGGGAAGGGGGAATAGGCCACGCCCACACTTCCTGACACTTCTGTTCTGTGTTTTGCAGTTTAATTACATGCACGAATGTTTTGAGCGAGTGTTCTGTGAGCTGAAGTGGAGGAGAGAGGTAATTCCATTGCGAGATCTGATGACTCCTCCCCCTGTAACCCCCTCCCCCTCTCCTGAAAAATACTCACCTGTCCTCCCCTCTCTCCCGTCTCTCAAGGTCGAGGAACAAGCGACGGATAAAGACAACAAGAACTGCACTCATGACAGTACGTGCAGCAAGGTAACCTTTCACCCCGGCGGGGCACCATCGTCGCCCCACCCCCCCATCTGTCCTACCCGGGCACACCCTCACCCATTACCCCTTCTCCATCCCGGCTCTGACCCCCTCCATATCACCCCGGTACCGGCTCTCCCTCTCATCCTAAGCGTTCGCTCACCTTAATGGCGAGGTCGCCTCCTGCCCTCATCGCTCCGCCCCTCTTGCGGCCGCCTCCTGCCCTCATCGCTCCGCCCCTCTTGCGGCCGCCTCCTGCCCTCATCGCTCCGCCCCTCTTGCGGCTGCCTCCTGCCCTCATCGCTCCGCCCCTCTTGCGGTTGTGGCCCTTTTTTTTACCCTCCCGGGGAAAATGCTGCCCCAGGCTTCCTCTCAGTGCTGGTCTCTGGGTCCAATCCAGATAAGCGGTGGTTCAGTGAATGCCAGGGGCTGTAATGACCATCGGATGGAAACCATGGACAATCAAAGGGAAGAAATTCCATCAGCACACCAAGGATTCCTCTAAAGGGTCCAAAGCTTTATTCCGTGGTCATGATAGATATGTAGCAACGTTTCAGGTCCATGCAGGGCCCCTTCATCAGGCAGGTGATGGTATCAGGTAAGTGCCGAAGTGATGAAGCCTGATGAAGGGGCCCTGCATGGACCTGAAACGTTGCTACATATCTATCATGTGACCACGGAATAAAGCTTTGAACCCTTTAGAGCAGTGGTCCTCAACTCCGGTCCTCGGGGCCCACTAACAGGCCAGATTTTAAGTATTACCTTGGGGAGATGCAGACTAGAATACTGCAATCACTGAGCAGCAAATGATATCACCTGGGATGTATTTCAGTTATCTTGCAAACCTGGCCTGTTAGTGGGGCCTGAGGACCAGGGTTGAGGACCACTGCTTTAGAGGACTCCTTGGTGTGCTGATGGAATTTCTTCACTTTGGCTCTCCGGGTCCAGATATTTGGATATCCGATTACTGAGGAACGGAGGGACAAGTCAATCTGAACTCCGATCCCTACCCCCGATGTGACTAAAGGGAGCCTGGAGCAGCATTTTCTCCAGGAAAGGTTCAATAAGGGCAGGCTGTCTGTCCCCGCCCACATTATATCCACTATGGGGGCAGGCTGTGTCTGTCCCCGCCCACATCGTTATATCCGCTATGGGGGTAGGCTGTGTCTGTCCCCGCCCACATCGTTATATCCGCTATGGGGGTAGGCTGTGTCTGTCCCCGCCCACATCATTATATCCGCTATGGGGGCAGGCTGTGTCTGTCCCCGCCCACATCATTATATCCGCTATGGGGGCAGGCTGTGTCTGTCCCCGCCCACATCATTATATCCGCTATGGGGGCAGGCTGTGTCTGTCCCCGCCCACATCAGTATATCCGCTATGGGGGCAGGCTGTGTCTGTCCCCGCCCACATCATTATATCCGCTATGGGGGCAGGCTGTGTCTGTCCCCGCCCACATCATTATATCCGCTATGGGGGCAGGCTGTGTCTGTCCCCGCCCACATCATTATATCCGCTATGGGGGCAGGCTGTGTCTGTCCCCGCCCACATCATTATATCCGCTATGGGGGCAGGGCTGGCTGTGTCTGTCCCCGCCCACATCATTATATCCGCTATGGGGGCAGGCTGTGTCTGTCCCCGCCCACATCATTATATCCGCTATGGGGGCAGGGCTGGCTGTGTCTGTCCCCGCCCACATCATTATATCCGCTATGGGGGCAGGCTGTGTCTGTCCCCGCCCACATCATTATATCCGCTATGGGGGCAGGCTGTGTCTGTCCCCGCCCACATCATATCCGCTATGGGGGCAGGCTGTGTCTGTCCCCGCCCACATCATTATATCCGCTATGGGGGCAGGCTGTGTCTGTCCCCGCCCACATCATTATATCCGCTATGGGGGCAGGCTGTGTCTGTCCCCGCCCACATCATTATATCTGCTATGGGGGCAGGCTGTGTCTGTCCCCGCCCACATCATTATATCCGCTATGGGGGCAGGCTGTGTCTGTCCCCGCCCACATCATTATATCCGCTATGGGGGCAGGCTGTGTCTGTCCCCGCCCACATCATTATATCCGCTATGGGGGCAGGCTGTGTCTGTCCCCGCCCACATCATTATATCCGCTATGGGGGCAGGCTGTGTCTGTCCCCGCCCACATCATTATATCCGCTATGGGGGCAGGCTGTGTCTGTCCCCGCCCACATCATTATATCCGCTATGGGGGCAGGCTGTGTCTGTCCCCGCCCACATCATTATATCCGCTATGGGGGCAGGCTGTGTCTGTCCCCGCCCACATCATTATATCCGCTATGGGGGCAGGCTGTGTCTGTCCCCGCCCACATCATTATATCCGCTATGGGGGCAGGCTGTGTCTGTCCCCGCCCACATCATTATATCCGCTATGGGGGCAGGCTGTGTCTGTCCCCGCCCACATCATTATATCCGCTATGGGGGCAGGCTGTGTCTGTCCCCGCCCACATCATTATATCCGCTATGGGGGCAGGCTGTGTCTGTCCCCGCCCACATCATTATATCCGCTATGGGGGCAGGCTGTGTCTGTCCCCGCCCACATCATTATATCCGCTATGGGGGCAGGCTGTGTCTGTCCCCGCCCACATCATTATATCCGCTATGGGGGCAGGCTGTGTCTGTCCCCGCCCACATCATTATATCCGCTATGGGGGCAGGCTGTGTCTGTCCCCGCCCACATCATTATATCCGCTATGGGGGCAGGCTGTGTCTGTCCCCGCCCACATCATTATATCCGCTATGGGGGCAGGCTGTGTCTGTCCCCGCCCACATCATTATATCCGCTATGGGGGCAGGCTGTGTCTGTCCCCGCCCACATCATTATATCCGCTATGGGGGCAGGCTGTGTCTGTCCCCGCCCACATCATTATATCTGCTATGGGAGCAGGCTGTGTCTGTCCCCGCCCACATCATTATATCCGCTATGGGGGCAGGCTGTGTCTGTCCCCGCCCACATCATTATATCCGCTATGGGGGCAGGGCTGGCTGTGTCTGTCCCCGCCCACATTGTTATATCATTATTGTATTGTTTTTATTTGTTTTTGTCTTCATTTTAGTGGATTTTTTATTATATTTATTTTATATTTGTAGTTTTTAAGTGTGTTTTTTTTTTTTTTTTTTTTTTTTTTGTGTGAATTTTTTAGTGTAGTTTTTTTCTTTTTTTTTTTTTTTTTTTTTTTTTTTTAATTTATTTATTTATTTATTATATATAGTGTGTGTGTGTGTGTGTGTGTGTGTGTGTGTGTGTATGTATGTATGTATGTATGTATATATATGTATATATATATATATATATATATATATATATATATATATAATTGTATATGTTGTGGTTTTTGGCAGTTTTAGTAAAATATATTTGGTTAAAATATAATACTTTTAAAAAGATATATATATTCTAAAAGATATATTTTTATATGCTAAAAGCTATATATAAGAAATGTATAACATATATAATTATATTCTAAAAGATATATTAAAATCATATATTCTAAATTGTTATTAAAGATATTATGTTATATTGTAAAAGATAATTTTGAAAGATTAGAATAGAAGATATCTTATAGATTTATATAAAATATATTAATAAAAGCTATATTATAATAAAAATATTATAATTTATGTTATTTAAGGTATTTTATTGTTATCTTGTGTAATTATATAAGATATTCTACTATACTTAAAATATATTATTAAAGATATTGTATTGTTATATCAGAAAAGATATAAAATATATTATAAAAGATATTATAAAATATATTATAAAAGATATTCTAAAAGATATTATAAAAGATAATAGATTTTATTTGATATTATGAAAGGGATATGATATGAGATAATTCACACACACAGTTTTTATATCCTGGCCTCCTGCTGTAGATATCTAGGATTGGCGCTGTTGGCGTCGGTCACTGCGGCGTGCTGTTGGACCCTCGCTGTCGCTGTATTCCACCGTCACTGTATCGTTTTGTATCATTTAGTAATTATCCCTCTCTGTCTCTCCCACAGAACATCTTTCAGATTGTTCGATTGCAGCACAAGGACACTAGCACCTAGCAGCCGTGTGCCGGCCTCCTCGGATCAGAACCTGCCGCCCCCCCCCCATCCTTGCTCGGCGGACCCCCCCCCCTGGTCAATGCTCAGCAGCATTTCATCGTCATGAAGAGAAGACTGAATTGTTCAACCTCCTCCGGCGCAGGACTCTTGACTACAGCTCAGTACAGCATGGCGGGAGAGGGGGGGGGGGGGGAGGGGGGGTGTCACCGCAAGCCCTAGACTTCTGACAAGGATCCATTTTTTTTTTTTCATTTTTTTTTTTAAATCAGCGTCATGGAAACCTGAGCAATCCTGGTCTGATACCTCCGGCCCTTCAGTTGCATTTTAGTAGTGCAGCCCCCCCCCCCCAATCCTCCTTTTTCTGTCCTGCAACCTACCCTGCATGTTTATTAACTCCCCCCTTCCCCCCCCCCCATATCCTCCTAACACTAAATCCAACACTCTGCACTCTAACCTCAAATCTTAGCTTGTCACTGGACTCGATTCCGCCACCCAGCGGCTGGTGCCGAGGCACTCTGGGTGTCGCTGTCACCAATTTTAGGGCTTTTTCAGGACCTAGGATAAGTCTCCATCTTTTCTACCATCACCTGTACATACTTCACATTTCTTTACACATTTCATAGTGGAAGACCACCGCGCTCGTCTACCTGTCCCCCTCTTGCACCTCTTCCCTGGGGGGAGCGGGGGTCCCAACACCCCTTTCCGGGTAAGGGTGTCAGTTTTTGTAGGAAGTTTTTGCCATTTTGTTGGATACCCTGACTTTATGGTCTGATGGGACTAGTTATTGGGTAACCATTGCCCCTTATCTGTTGGGGGGGTCCTCTAGAAGGGGGCTCAGTCCTGTTTTTGCTGTTTCACGTCAAGTGCTATATTTTTTTTTTTTTTTTTTAATATTGCAACTGTCTATATTGTGCCAAACAGTATTAACCGACCCGGAAAGTCAGTACCGGGTCATAGCAATTCAGCATAACCGTTGAGATGACTCCATTATTCCCACTGCAGTTCCACAAAAAAAAGGGGGTTCCGTTGTTGGCTCCTTCAGTGTCCATACTGTGACCTGCCATGCCAGTCCTGTAAAGTGGGACCAGGACGGGGCCCCAGTCATCTCCTCCCTTGAGGCTTGAACTTTTTAATAGCATTATTGGATGATCTGAAAGCTAACTAAGCAGTGCCGGTCTTTTATGGATCTGTACGGCTCTGACTGGCCTGTGTAAGCCAAATGTTGTGTGTGATTGGCTGACTCGCTTGACTTGAATGTCATAAGTGACTCTGACCAGCTTGTGTGAACTGAATGTGGCGTGGCGCTCTCTGACCGGCTTACGTGAGTGTAACATCGCATGCCACTCTCTGACTGGCTTGCGTGAATTGAACTTCGCATGCCATTCTCTGACTGGCTTGCGTGAATTGAACTTCGCATGCCACTCTCTGACCGGCTTGCGTGAACTGAATGTGGCGTGACGCTCTCTGACCAGCTTGTGTGAACTGAATGTGGCGTGACGCTCTCTTACCGGCTTGCGTGTGTACATCGCATGCTACTCTCTGACCGGCTTGTGTGATATGAACATCGCATGCCACTCTCTGACCGGCTTGTGGGAGCTGAACGTCGCATGCCACTCTCTGACCAGCTTGCGTGAGTGGAACATCGCATGCTACTCTGACCGGCTTGTGGGAGCTGAACGTCGCATTCCAGTCTCTGACCAGCTTGTGTGAGTGGAACATCGCATACCACTCTCTGACTGGCTTGTGGGAGCTGAACGTCGCATGCCACCCTCTGACCGGCTTGCGTGAGCTGAACGTCGCGTGCCACTCTGCCTGGATTGCATGAACTGAACATCTTTTGTCACTCTCTGACAGGCTTGCATGAACTGAACGGCATGTGTGAACTGAAGGTTGCGTGCCACTCTCTGACCAGCTTGTGTGAATTGAATTTCGTGTGCCACTCAGACTGGATTGCATGAACTGAACATTGCATGCCTCTGTGACCGGCTTTCGTAAACCGAAGGTCGCATGCAACTCTCTGACCAGCTTGCGTGAACTGAACGTCCCGTGCCACTTTGACTGGCTTGTGTAAACTGAACATTGTGTGCTGCTCACTGACTGGCTTACATGAACTAAACGTCTTGTGCCGCTCTCTGCCTGGCTTGTGTGAACTAAACATTGTGTGCCGCTGTCCGGCTTGCGTGAACCGAGCATCGCGTTGCACGCTCTGACCGGCTCGCGTGAACTGAGCGTCAAGCACTCTGACCGGCTTGCATGAACCAAGCGTCGCGTCACGTGCTCTGACCAATTTGCGTGCACTGAATGTGTGCCAATCTCTGACCAGCATGCGTGAACTGAATGTTTCATTTTTTAAAGCTGCACTTAATTTACATGATCCTACCATGGCCTTCCAGTTCCTGGAGGATTAGAAGGTACTGCCCTGGTGGAGGTGAGGCTACAAGAGTCTGTTCCACACACATTGCTCAGGCGTGGTCCGCCATTGTCTTTATAGCCAAGCTGGACTTTAAGAGAGTCCATGTAGACAGGAAGTGGCTGAAGGAGATCAGCATCACTGAGATGGGAAAGGAGGGTGAAATAAAGAGGAAAACAATTTTATGGGGAAAACCATGTAATGGTTTTATTAGGCAGTGCCAGAGATGACCAAAGGGGATTGTGTGCATGAGAGGAGCTAGATCTTCTAATAATGTGATGAGTGACTAAGGCTGCTCCACTGTGAACCTCCAAATAGAGGAGGGAGTTCTGTAGAAAGATCTAGAGGCGTAAAATGTAGCAGGGGCACCACACCAGTGGTAAGAGTCCAGAAGGATATTTTATGGAATGAACAAAAATCTAAAAAAAATAAAACAAAGCGTTACGGGTGGTTCACTCTGCCTTCATCAAGGCTTTGGTATACAGTGACTGTAGCAGTGCCTGGGTTTGGAGGGGTTTGGAAATATGTACTGATCTCATTAGAGAGGTGCTACTGCTCTAGCTGATGTCATCTGGGCGACCGGAGTTATTTTTTTTGAACAACCTAAAATATAAAAGGGCCAACGTGTTTCAGGGGCTCACTTTCCCTTCATCAGGTCTTCAGTGTACTGTGATTGCGGCAATGACTGGTCTTAGAGCCCTTTGGAAATATAGAACTCATACAAATGGTTAGTATCACCAGATAGTGCAACAAGAGCTTCACGCTGCACTAACTGCTGCCATTAAGCCTGATGTCAATCAGGAGACCCGAAAGGATATTTTATTGAATAATCAAAAATATAAAAAAACCAACCTGTTTCGGAGGCTCACCCTTTCTTCATCGGGGCTTCAGTGTACTGTGACTTCAGCAAGGCCTGGGCTCAAAGCGGTTTTGAAAATGTCACCAAACAAGAGGCTGCCTCTTTCTCCCAGATAGGTATTTTATTGAACGATCAAAAATTATAAAATAACCAACACATTTCGGAGGCTTACCCTTCCTTCCTCAAGGTTTCAGTGTACTGTGACTTCAGCGATGCCTAGGTTCAGAGTGGTTTGAAAATATTACCAGACAAGAGGCTGCCTGTTTCTCCTGATGGCATTGCTCCCTCTGTAGCCAGATGTGGAGAGATGGCACTCAGTCAATGGTCCGGACAATTCTGAATCTCATTTGTTAGCAAAGTAAGCAGTATATTGCTGCCTCAGCTATAGAGGGAGCACTTCCATAGGGAGAAACGGGTAGTGTCTTGTCTGGTGATTGCAGCAAAATTGCCCAATGGGCGTCAGCATAACCTCTCGCGAGATCTGTAAATATTTGCAAAATCACTCCAGGCATGGCTGAAGTCGCACTACAGCAAGCACTGATGAAGGTAGAGTGAACCTCTGAAACACGTTGGTTCTTTATTTAAAAGAATCAATGCATTTTTGTGGCTCCCTCTCTCTTCATCTGGGTGGAGCGAGCCTCTGAAACTCGTTTCTTTGATCAAAATTTTAAAAGAACAAAAATTTTGGAAGCTCACTCTCTCTTCCTCTGGGCTTCAGTATAGAGCGAGCCTCTAAAATGCATTGTTTCTTTAAAAATATAAAAGAACCAACACATTTCAGAAGCTTGCTCTCCCTCCTGCAGGGCTTTAGTGTGGAGCAAGTCTCTGAAACGCATTGGTTCTTCAAAAATATAAAATAACCAACACATTTCGGAAGCTCGCTCTCCCTTCATCAGGGCTTCAGTGTAGAGTAACTTCGCAATGGCTGGAGTTAGAGTGGTTTGCAAATATTTACATGCCTCCTCAGATGTTATGCTGATGTCCAATGGGCAATTCTGCCCCAATCACCAGACGGAAGGCTACATGTTTCTCCCTAGGGAAGTGTTCCCGCTGAAGCAGCAACATAACCCTTGCATCTCTAGAAAATGAGATTCGGCAGCGTTCGGGCGACCGACAAAGCATCCTCTCATCGCATCTGGCTACTGCGGGAGTGACTCTAGAGGTAGCCTATTCTCCGGTGATACTTCCAAACTGCTCTGAGCCCAGGCATTGCTGAAGTCACAGTACACTGAAGTCCTGATGAAGGCAGAGCGTGCCTCCAAAATGTGTTGGTTCTGTTATATTTTTTTATTTATTTTTTAATCATTCAACTATCCTCCTGGTCTCCTGTCTGACATCAGCCTTGGTGGATGCAGGTAGTGCAGCATGAAACTCACGTACTACCTGCTAATATTAACTTCTCCCCTGAAATCTAAAGATATTTTTAAACTGCTCTGAGCCCGGGCATTGCTGCAGTTAATGCGTAAGCCCCGATAAAGGGACTGTGAACACCTGATGCTTTGCTACTACTAACCTTTCCTTTGACACCTCTAAATATCTCCAAACTGTTCAAAGTTTAGGCATTGGTGTAATTAAGGGAGTGTGAACTCCTGAAACACGTTGGACGTGTAGTTGCATTAAAATGTAAGCCCAATGAAGGCAGTGTGACCCCCCCCTAAAACCTGTTGGATGTGTAGTTGTATTATATTTAAAAGTCAGATGAAGAGAGTGTGAACCCCTGAAACCTGTTAGGCGTGTAGTAGCATTATACTTAAAGCCTGATGAAGGTAGGGTGAATCCCTGAAACACGTTGGACATGTAGTTGCAATATACTTAAAGCCTGATTAAGGGAATGCGAACCTATGAAACCTGTTGGATGTGTAGTTGTATTATACTTAAAGCCTGATGAAGTGTGTGTGAACCCTTGAAACCTGTTAGGCGTGTAGTTGCACTATACATAAAGCTGAATGAAGAGCGTGTGAACCCCTAACCTTTCCTTTTGATACCTGTAAATATTTCCAAACTGTTCCAAGTTTTGGCATTGGTGTAATTGCATTATACTTAAAGCCTGATGAAGGTAGTGTGAACCCCTGAAACATGTAGTTGCATTATACCTAAAGCCTTATTTAAGGAAGTGTGAACTCCTGAAACACATTGGACATGTAGGTGCAAAATACTGAAAGCCTGATTAAGGGAGCCCGAACCTCTGAAACCCGTTTGATCTGTAGTTGCATTATACTTAAAGCCAGATGAAGAAAGTGTGAACCCCTGACACTCTGCTACTACTAACCTTTCCTTTGACACCTGTAAATCTTTTCAAACTGTTCCAAGTTTAGGCATTGGTGTAGTTGCATTAGACTTTAAGTCCGATGAAGGTAGTGTGAACCCCCGAAACACGTTGAACGTGTAGTTGCATTATACGTAAAGCCTTATTTAAGGTAATGTGAACTACTGAAACACGTTGGATGTGTAGTTGCATTTAAATTTAAGCCCAATGAAGGGCGTGTGAACCCCTAAAACACGTTGGACATGTAATTGCAATATTCCTTAAAGCCTGATTAAGGGATTGTGAACCCATGAAACCAGTTAAGTGTGTAGTTGCAATATACTTTAAGCCAGATGAAGAGTGTGTGAACCCCTGACACTGAAAATATTTACAGGTGTCAAAGGAAAGATTATTAGTAGCAGAGTGTCAGGGGTTCACACTCTCTCAATCTGACTTTAAGTATAATGCAACAACACACCTAATAGTGCCTGATAAAGGGAGTGTGAAGCCCTGAAACCTGTTAGGTGTGTAGTTGCATTATACTTAAAGCCAGAGGAAAAAAAGAGCGTGAACCTCTGACATTCTACTACTACTCTTTCCTTTGAAAATATTTACAGGTATCAAAGTGTCATGGGTTCACACTCTCTTCATCCGGCTTGAAGTATAATGCAACTACACAGCCAACGGATTTCAGGGGTTCACATCCCTTCATCAGGCTTGAAGTATAATGCAACTACACAGCCAATGGGTTTCAGTGGTTCACACTACCTTCATCAGGCTCGAAGTATAATGCAACTACACAGCCAATGGGTTTCAGTGGTTCACACTACCTTCATCAGGCTCTAAGTATAATGCAACCACACAGCCAATGGGTTTCAGGGGTTCACACTACCTTCATCGTGCTTTAAGCATAATGCAATTACAGTTTAGTTTAGTTTGCCTAAACTTGGAACTGTTTGAAAATATTTGCGGGTGTCAAAGGAAAGATCAGTAGTAGCAAACTGTTCCAAGTTTAGGCATTGGTGTAGTTGCATTATGCTTTAAAGCGCGATGAAGGCAATGTGAATCCCTAAAACCCATTTGATGTGTTGTTGCATTATATTTGGACCCTTACGAAGGTAGGGTAAACCCCTGAAACCTGTTGGATTATACTTAAAGCCTGATTAAGGGGGTGTGAACCCCTGAAACACATTGGACGTGTAGTTGTATTATCCTTAAATCCAGATAAAGTGAGTGTGAACCCCTGAAATCCATTGGACGTGTAGTTGCATTATACTTCAAGCTCGATGAAGGGAATGTGAACCACTGAAACCCGTTAGATTTTTGGTCAGTTACTAAAATATCCTTCTGATTGCCCTGTTTGGCATCAGCCTTAGTAGCAGTATGAAGCTCTTGTACTTCCCACTACTAACCTCTCCTGTGAGATCCATAAAGATTTCTAAACTGCTCCAAGACCGGGCATTGCTGCAGTTGCATTGTACTAAAGCCCTGATGAAGGGAGTGTGAACCCCTGAAATGAGTTCGATTTTAGGTTGTGTTCTGGCCTCTATTACTATCGGTGTGTCACTCTTGCTGTATTTTACTTATCCAGCTCAAACTAGATGTGGAGAGAGCCGTATCAGTCCTTGCTGCTGCTCAGTTTGCTGTCAGATCAACCTGTAGATGCTCACTAAATAAAATCCAGGAAGAAGATGACTCCAGCTTGGAATCCAGGTCTGTGAAAAGCCTGGTGGGGGCCCTGTCTTATCCTTCTCACAATGAAGAAGACCTTGCCTGAAAATACATGTCCCGTGTAATAGGTTGCCCCCACTGCTAAAGAGTATAAAAATCTTTTTAACGGAGCTCCTTTATTTTTAGGCCAGGTCCTCTTCAAGTTATGGCAGAGCTCTGGGCTGGTCAATGGTTGCATGGGGTCTTTTTTTTTTTTTTGTCCGTTAAAAGGTAAAGTCATATCGTACAAATCTGAGAAGAGTTCCTTCGTGTCCTCTGATCCTGATCCAGGACACTCTGCTTGAATGTTCAGAGTCTGGAAAGATTGGGCTGCTTCTTTGCTCCTTGGGGGTGGGGTCAAAACTGCTCAGGTCCTTGTTCTGCTCCTGCACACCTGGGTACTGTGAATGGTGGGAATCCTTCCTAATGGGCACAGCAGGTGTATGACCTGGATACTTGATGTAGGGATGGGAACCCCTCATAATGAGGACAGCAAGTATACAACCCAGCTTCTCAATGTAGGGATGGTGAGAACCCCTCATAATGGGCACAGCAGGTGTATGACCTGGATACTTGGTGTAGGGATGGGAACCCCTCATAATGAGGACAGCAAGTATACAACCCAGCTTCTCAATGTAGGGATGGTGGGAATCCCTCATAATGGACACAGCCGGTGAATAAAGCTGGGCATTAATGGTGGGAAACCTTCATAATGGGCACAGTAAGTATACAGACCTGGAAACTCAGCACAGGGATGGGGGGAACCCCTCATAATGGGCACTTATGGTGTACAGACCTGGAAACTCAGCACAGAAATGGTGGGAAACCCTCATAATGGGCACTTATGGTGTACAGACCTGGAAACTCAACACAGAAATGGTGGGAACCCCTCATAATGGGCACTTGAGATGTACAGAGATGGTGGGAACCCCTCATAATGGGCATTTTAGGTGTGCAGAGCTGGGAACGTGGGGCATGAGTGGAGCCGGCAAACAGCAGGTGTACAGACCTAGAAACTCAGCACAGGGATACTGGGAACCCCTCATAATGGGCATTTTTGTTGTGAAGAGCTGGAAGCTTGGTGCTTGGATCCTTGGAAACCTTTATAATGGGCACAGCAGGTATACAGACTTGACGTAGAAATCTCCCCAGTGGAGTCCATAAAAAGATAGATGGGACAGTTAGTTGGTTCAGCCCCCCATAGTTCACTGAAACACTAACCCATCCCTTTTGGGAGGAGCGACCCCCCCCCCCCTTATTTCTTTAATGTTGGCGGTGGTTCTGCAGGGGGTAGCTTGGAAAATAACAGTTTCTGACTTTCTTCAGTTCCCCCCCTCTGCCCCTTGTACGCCGGAGCGATAGACAAAAATCTTCCACCGGTGACCTTCACAGACACTACAGCAATAACGTGTCGGTCACCCAATGGACGGAACTCTGGAACCCGGGAAGGCCTGGCACCATCATCAACCCTGCACACTCCCCTCCCCCACATTTCACCCTTTACACCAGTACCTCCCCTCCCCCACCATCGTGTGTGCGTGAGGTTTTTTTTTTTTTTTTTTTTTTTTCCTTATTTATTTTTGGAGAGATCTAACCATTACTGGCAGTATATTTTTATTTGTTCTGGTTTTTTTTTTGTGATTTCAACGAAGTGAAGAAGTTTGGAAAGAGGGGGGCTCTCCACTCACCAGTGTTTTAACGTCATCTTCCAGAGCTAACCACTCTAATATTGTTCAGTAAAAGTCACCTTTTAGTGTAATTAATTGTAACATATTCTTTTAAATAAATCAATTTATTGACGAGACTGAAGTCAGTCATTTGCTGGCAGAGAGGCCAGATTTTGCCATTGGTGTGTCGATCTGTCTGATATTCTAAGGGGAGGGGTGGTAAATCTGTCCATCTATGAGGCTGGGGTCATAGTACACCGGCCTTTCCCAACTTTTGTATCGTGGAGGAACCCTTGAAGTAACTTTCTGGTCTCATGGAACCCTACTGAAACTCAAGACCTTAGTAGGCCTCTGTCAACCTGTCAATCGTTCTGAGGTGGGTGGAACATCTGTCGGTCTCTGAGGCTAAAGGTGACCCTACACCAGCCTTTTTGTATCATAGAGGAACCCTTGAAGTAATTTTCTGGTCTTGTGGAACCCTACTGAAGTTACCTCATCCCCAGACCTTGATAGGCCTCTGTCTACATGCTCATCATTCTGAGAAGGAGAGGGAACATCTGCCTGCCTACGGAGCTGGGGTAACCCTACTCACCCTTTCCCAACCTTTTTGTCTCATGGAGAAACCCTTGAAATACCTTTCTGGTTTCATGAAACCCTGACAAACTCACTATAGCCCAAGACCTTGGTATTCCTCTGTCAACCTTTCCATCATTCAAAGGGGGGGAGGAGAATTGAACATCTGCCTGTCTATGAGGCTGGGGTAACACTACACCAGCCTTTCCCAAAATTCGTATCATGGAGGAACCCCTGAAATAACTTTCTGGTCTCATGGAACCCTCCTGAAGTTCAAGACCTTGGTAGGCCTCTGTCAAACTGTCAATCGTTCTAAGGTGGGCAGGTGGGTGGAACATCTGTCGGTCTCTGAGGCTAAAGGTAACCCTACACCAGCCTTTTTGTATCATAGAGGAACCCTTGAAGTAACTCTGTTCTCGTGGAACCCTACTGAAGTTACCTCATCCCCAGACCTTGGTAGGCCTCTGTCTACATTCCCATCATTCTAAGAAGGAGGGGAAACATCTGCCTGCCTACGGAGCTGGGGTAACCCTGCACCACCCTTCCCCAACCTTTTTGTCTCATGGAGAAATCCTTGATATAACTTTCTGGTCTCATGAAACCCTGATGAACTCATTATAGCCCAAGACCTTGGTATGCCACTGTCAACCTTTCCATCATTCTAAGGGGGGAGGAGAATTGAACATCTGCCTGTCTATGAGGCTGGGGTAACACTACACCAGCCTTTCCCAAAATTTGTATCATGGAGGAACCCCTGAAATAACTTTCTGGTCTCATGGAACCCTACTGAAGCTCAAGACCTTGGTAGGCCTCTGTCAAACTGTCAATCGTTCTAAGGTGGGGAGGTGGGTGGAACATCTGTCGGTCTCTGAGGCTAAAGGTAACCCTACACCAGCCTTTTTGTATCATAGAGGAACCCTTGAAGTAACTCTCTGTTCTCGTGGAACCCTACTGAAGTTACCTCATCCCCAGACCTTGGTAGGCCTCTGTCTACATTCCAATCATTCTGAGAAGGAGGAGGAACATCTCCCTGCCTACGGAGCTGGGGTAACCCTACACCACCCTTTCCCAACCTTTTTGTCTCATGGAGAAACCCTTGAAATAACTTTCTGGTCTCATGGAACCCTACTGAAGCTCAAGACCTTGGTATGCCACTGTCAACCTTTCCATCATTCTAAGGGGGAGGAGAATTGATCATCTGCATGTCTCTGAGGCTGGGGTAACACTACTCCAGCCTTTCCCAAAATTTGTATCATGGAGGAACCCCTGAAATAACTTTCTGGTCTCATGGAACCCTACTGAAGCTCAAGACCTTGGTAGGCATCTGTCAAACTATCCATCATTCTAAGGTGGGGAGGGGGTGGTGGTTGGAACATCTGTCTGCCTCTGGGGCTGAGTTAACCCTACACCAGCCTTTCTCAACCTTTTTGTAACATGGAGGAACCCGAGAAAAACCTTGTTTATGGTCTCGTGAAACCCTACCTTATATCTGAAGACCTTGATAGGCCTCTATCAACCTGACCACCATTCTAAGGTATGGAGGGGGCAGGGGTGAGGTGTGGATGGGTCATCTGCCTGTCTCTGTGGTTGGGGGTAATGCTATACCATCCTTTCTCAACCTTTGTATCATGGAGGAACCCTTAAATAAACTTTCTGGTCTCATGGAACCCTACTGAATTCACTATAGCTGAAGAACTTCTAGGCCTCTATCAACCTGTCCATCATTCTAAAGTGGGGAGGAGGGGGTGGATGGAACATCTGCCTCTCTCTGAGGCTGGGTCACACTACGCCAGCCTTTCCCAACTTTTTTGTAACATGAAGGAACCTTTGAAATAACTTTATGGTCTCATGGAACCTAACTGAATTCAGTATAGCTGTAGACCTCAGTAAACCTGTCCATCTGTCTAATGGCTGGAATACACGGGCCGAATATCGCCCGATCATTCGACCACCAACTTATGAAAAAGTTTTCCTTGGTCGAAAACGTTGCCAACATACACAGGCCGAATATCCCCCGACCGTTTGACCGCCGACCATCGAAACAGTGCATGCGTGATGATGTTCTACAGATTTTAAATGAACTACCTTAACACCAACGAATAGAATATCATTAGTTCGCAAACGAGACAACAGAATTTTTCGGGTTTTTTCAAACGGGATTTTTCATTCACAATATCGATATCGGTCACTGATGGCTGGGCATTAACGAGTAGAATATCGGCCGATCCTTCGCTGAACGGAAATTTTCGGCCAATTTTATTATCGTGTATTCTGGCCTTAAGGTGAGAAGGTGGGGTGTGGATGGAAGATCTGCCTGCTTCTGAGGCTGGGGTAATCCTACATCATCCTTTCCCAACCTTTTTGTAACGTGGAGGAACCCTTGAAATAACTCGGGTCTCATGGAACCTCACTGAATTTACTAAATCCCCAGACCTTGGTAGATCTCTGTCTACAAGTCCATTATAAGGAGCAGGGGGAGCATTTGCCTGTCTATAGAGCTGAGCTGGGATCACAGTACACAAACCCTTCCCAATATTTTTGTAACATGGAAGAACCATTGAAGTAATTTTCTAGTCACACAGAAACCAACTGAATTCACTATAGCTCAATAATTTGGCAGGCCTCTGTCAACACTTCCATCATTCTAAGGTGGGGAGGGGGGTTGTGGATGGAACATCTACCTATCTTTAAGGCTGGTTTAACCCTACACCAGCCTTGTCTAACCTTTTTGCATCATGGAGGAACCCGTGAACCACCTTTCTGGTCTCAAGAAAACCCTACTTATATGTCCAATATCTCTAGACCTTGGTATATTGGCAAGATTGGTAGGTTGACATATAAGAATAATTACGATTTAGAAATGCTGAGTGTACATGAGCTCCTAGTGCTGCTCTATACCACAGTAATATTAATGAAGTAAATAATAATAAGAATTACCGCCCACTGATGATATCACTCAACTGATAATCCAATGTAAGTGGCTGTTTTCCACTGACCACCAATATAATGAGGCTCCTCTCCACTGACTACTGATGTCATGTAACCCTCCTCCACTGACTGCCAATGTAAAGAGGCTTTTCTTCTACTAAACCACCATTATAAGAGGGCTTTTCTCCATTGACCACCAATATAAGGGAAACCTATTGCAATGACCGCTACCTTAAGGAGGCCTTTTCTCTACTGTCCACCAATTTTTATTCAGCTATTCAATAAACACAACTAATCCCTGCCTGAAGACTACCCCTCTCTGACATGTTTCAGCCTTATGGGCTCATAGAGGTTCTCTATGACTAAGCCTGCAAAACATGTCAGGGAGGGATGGTCTCCAGGCAGGGATAAAGTGTGTTTCTTGAATGGCTGAATAAAAAATTGATGGACAATGGAGAAAAGGCCTCCTTAACCACTTTACAACCGGAGGATTTTGCTGTCTTCCGTCCAGGCCACTTTTTGCGATTCGGCGCTGTGCGACTTCAACTGACAATTGCGCGGTCGTGCAACGCCGTACCCAAACGAAATTTACGTCCTTTTTCTCCCACAAACAGAGCTTTCTTTTGGTGGTATTTGATCACCTGTGCGATTTTTACTTTTTGCGCTATAAACAAAAAAAGAGCGTTTATTTTGAAAAAATAACAATATTTTTCACATTTTTTTATATGAAATTCCCCCCAAAAAAGATGTAAAAACCAATTTTTTTAAAAGTTTTTTGCCAATTTGTTTTATGCTACATATGTTTGGTAAAAAAAATCGCAATAAGCGTATTTTGATTGGTTTGCGCAAAAGTTATTGCGTTTACTAACAAAGGGAAAGATTTCTGTCATTTTTGGTGTTTTTTTTTTAACGCGTAATGGCGGCGATCTGCGATTTTTTTTGCGGGACTGCGACATTGCGGCGGACAGACCGGACCCCTGACTGACATTTTTGACACTTTTGGGGGTACCAGTGACATTACTGCAGTAATCAGTGCTATATATATGCACTGTTACTGTAAAAATGACACTGGCAGGGAAGGGGTTAATTTTATTGGAGAGGGAGGGGTTAATGTATGCCTGGTGCTTACTGACGTGTAGGGGGGGAGGTGACTATGTGATTCATGGACAGATCGGATGTCCAGCTATGCTGAACAGTCCGATCTGTCACTCCCTGTCACTATGGAGATCCGCCCGCTGTGTTTACACACAGCGGGCGGATCTCCAGACTCGATCCCCGACGATCGGGTAAGAGCAGCGGCGATCGCCGCTGCTCCTCCCCTGGCCCGACTCCCGCTGTGAATGAAAACAGCGGGAGCGAGCCTCCGGCGGCGCGCAAGCGCCGCCCAGAAGGGGAGGAGTCCAGTCACGTTAATACTACGTGACTGGACGGGAACGAGCCACTCTGCCGCAGTAGTATTCCCGTAAGCGGTAGTAAAGTGGTTAAATTAGTGGTGAAGAGCCGTCTAATATTGGTGGCCGATGGGAGAAGAGACTGCTTATATTGGTAGTCAATGGAGGAGGATCCTCCTTATCCTTACATAGGTGGTCAGTGGAGGAGGGCTTCCTTACAATGGTCTGTGGAGAAGAGACCTCTCACATTGGTTGTCAGTGGAGGAGGGCCTCCTTACAATGGTCTGTGGGGATGACACCACTCACATTTTGTTGTCAGTGGAGGAGCCCCCTTGCATTGGGCTTCCTTACATTGGTGGTCTGTGGAGGAGGGCCTACTCACAATGGTCTGTGAAGAAGGAACCTCTTAAATTGGTTTTTAGTGGAGAGGAGGGCCTACTTACAATGGTCTGTGGAGAAGGAACCTCTTAAATTGGTTTTTAGTGGAGAGGAGGGCCTACTTACAATGGTCTGTGGAGAAAGGGACCTCTCACATTGATTGTCAGTGGAAGAGGGTTTCCTTACAACGTGGTCGTGGTCAACGAAGGAGGGCCTCCTTACTTTGGTCTGTGGTGAAGGGCCAGTTGGTGGTAAGTGAAGAAGATCTCTTACATTGGTGGTCAACGAAGGAGGGCCTTCTTATAGTGGTCTTTGGTGAAGGGCCAGTTGGTGGTAAGTGGAGAAGATCTCTTACATTGATGGTCAATGGAGAACGACTCTGTTACAATGGTGGTCATTGGAGCAAGGTCACCTTACATTGGTGGTTAGTGATATTGCAACTGCAAAAAATTTGATCAGTTGCTATAGGCTACTGCACTGTGCATCACTTACTATTCTGCACCTTTTATGATGACAGTTACTGTCATAGATCTCAGGTTTTGAAGGCTGTTATTGGCTGACCCCTGGAAGTGGCACTAGCATGAGGTCACCACATCCCTAAGGTGCTCTATGCCCTGAACCTAGAAAAGTAGAGCTGTGCTACATTTTAATGGTGTGAGCGTTGTGCCTGAAATAATCTGTCCTGTCCATACCCCTTCAACATACCCTGTCAAAATTCAAAACACCTGTTTAAGAAGGCTGTGGTGGAAGCAGCCTTTGAGGCTGCATGGCAGTTCCAAAGCAGCAATGCTGAACCTATGAACTGAAGTCAGGTCCATCGAGCTACAATGATGCCATGTATGTAGATTTTGCTATGTCCATCTCACAATTACTTGAAAGGGGACCTGCTGTATAGGTTTTATCTGCTCCATTAGCACCATGGCCTCCTAAAGCTGCTCGTTCCCTGGCTGTCTTGTTCAATGGTCTCCCCAAGGGAGGCGTGGGTGAAGGTCGTAAGGTCAATTCTACTGCCTGGGCACAAATTGCTTCTGAAGTTGGATGAAGGCAGTGCATATTTCACACTCATGACCGGTCCTCTTCTCACTGTTTTCTTCCTTAAACTGGTCTGTCATCTTTTCATCCAGCTAAAAAAAAAAAGAAACATGGAAGGCTGTGGATGGACCCCTGTGCTTATCCTGATGAACTAGGGCTGGGGTCTTCAAACTATGGCCCTCCAGTTGTTCAGGAATTACAATTCCCATCATGCCTAGTCATGTCTGTGAATGTCAGAGTTTTACAATGCCTGATGGGATGTGTACAGTATTTCCGCAACAGGTGGAGGGCCGTAGTTTGAGGATCCCTGAACTAGGAATATAGGATGCTTTGATTCCTAGGGCTGGCCACTTCCCCACACCAAAGGACTTCCACAGTCTCCTTGGATTGTAAGGCACTGTTGCAAACAATATAATAGTAAAACTTGCAACCACAGGGAAAAAAAAATTATGAAGTCAATAAATTCTGGTGGAGCCGGGTATCTGTGTGATGTGTGTACAGATGACGAAACGTGTAGGGCGTGGCCTTTGTTGTGACGTCACCACGTGCATCGAACTCGCGGTCAGTGGATGCAGGCGGAGTCGGGCTGGGGAAGAATTTTTTTCTACGACGACAAGTTGATAATGAGATGCAGTGCCTTGAAAAAGTATTCACACCCCTTGAAATTTTCCACATTTTGTCATGTTACAACCAAAAACGTAAATGTATTTTATTGGGATTTTATGTGATAGAACGACACAAAGTGGCACAAAATTGTGAAGTGGAAGGAAAATTATACTAATAAATCTGTGAAAAGTGTGGCTGCATTTGTATTCACCCCCCGGAGTCAATACTTTGTAGAACCGCCTTTCCCTGCAATTACAGCTGCAAGTCTTTTTGGGGATGTCTCTACCAGCTTTGCACATCTAGAGAGGACATTTCTGCCCATTCTTGTTTGCAGAATATCTTATCTCAGTCAGATTGGATGGAGAGCGTCTGTGATCAGCAATTTTTAAGTCTTGCCACAGATTCTCAATGTGATTTAAGTCTGGACTGTGACTGGGCCATTCTAACACATGAATATGCTTTGATGTAAACCATTCCATTGTAGCTCTGGCTGGATGTTTCGGGTCATTGTCCTGCTGGAAGATGAACCTCCGCCCCAGTCTCAAGTCTTCTAAGATTGCCCTGTATTTGGCTCCATCCATCTTCCCATCAACTCTGACCAGCCAGGCCATTTCTTGCGATCCGTCACTGCGTTACTTTAATGGATGATGGCGCAGCGTTCATGAGCTTCATAGGAAATTTAGTTCCAAAACATCTGGGGTACCTAGGTTCGCCATCAGTGGCCTAGGGTGTGTTTTCTAACTGTATGGGGGATGGGTTAATGGAATCAATACAGAGACCTGTGATCCTAAATAGGGGGAACACAGGAGCTCTGCATTGATACCAGAGTGAACCGCCGTTCTCTCTTCACGGGGAGTAATCGTGGGTGCCCGGCGGCAATCGCGCCCGCTGGCCCCGTGGATCGGCTTCCCCGCTGACGGGTAGGCGCGCACGCCCCCAGGATCGCTCCCGTGGGCCACCGTACAGGTACGACGATTCGCGGGAGCCTGCTGCCGCCGCCGGCGGCTGGTCGGCAAGTGGTTAAGGAGGGTAAATCCTTCTAATCCAGAAGTGGGTAAACTTCTCCACAACTTTATCCCTGACCTGTCTGGTGTGTTCCATGGCCTTCATGATGCTGTTTGTTTACTGACGTTCTCTAACAAACCCCTGAGGCTTCACAGAACAGCTGTATTTATACTGAGATTACATTACACACAGGAGGACTCTATTTACTAATTAGGTGACTTCTGAAGGCAATTGGTTCCATCAGTGATGGCAAACCTTGGCTCTCCAGATATTTTGAAACTACATTTCCCATGATGCTCAGCTACACGTAGTTCCAAAATATCTGGAGAGCCAAGGTTCGCCATCACTGCTCTAGATTTTAGTTAGGGGTAAAGGGGGGTGAATACAAATGCAGCCACACTTTTCACCGATTTATTTGTATCATTTATTATTTTCCTTCCACTTCACTTTGTGTCGGTCTATCACATAAAATCCCAATAAAATACATTTACGTTTTTTGGGTGCAACATGACAAAATGTGGGAAATTTTAAGGGGTGTGAATACTTTTTCAAGGCTCTGTATATTCTTTGGACTGATTTTTATGATATTTAGGCAGCACAAGACGCTTTTCACTATTTTATTTCTGATCTCTGAGCGTTTTCTCTGTGTGATTTGTTGCTTCTTGTTTATGATGCGGCGATAGCGCAGTTCGCACGTATTTATTGGTTGTTGCTTCCAGCCCTCGCCGTTTCCCGGAGGTCCGCCTCGGTGTGGACAATCCTATTTTTGGAAATGTTTTGTTGCATTTTTTATCAGCAAAAGAAACCGGCTCAACCGGTCTGAAGTACGTGTAATTCAGCCGAGTCACGCACCGAAATTTCACCGACCGACTTCCTTCTGTTTAATGACAAATATGTCTGCCCGTCACGTCTCGGCACACGGTGGATGCTGATGATTTTAGGAGCACCCCCGCTTTCTCTTTATTTTCAACCTACTTGGTGGTGAGGGGGAATCTCTAGATCAGTGGTCCCCAAACTACGGCCCTTTGCTTGCTTTTATCCTTGGGGCACTATTAATGGGGCATAATTCCCCCCACTGATACCAATGAAAGGCCCCAGTTTCTGACAATGACACCAATGATGGGGCACTATTTCTCCCACTGACACCAATGATGGGGCACTATTCCTCCCACTGAAACCAATGATGGGGCACTATTCCTCCCACTGACACCAATGATGGGGCACTATTCCCACCATTGATACCAATGATGGGGCACTATTCCTCCCACTGACACCAATGATGGGACACTATCCCTCCCACGGATACCAATGATGGGACACTATTCCTCCCACTGACACCAATGATGGGACACTATTCCTCCCACTGACACCAATGATGGGGCACTATTCCTCCCACTGACACCAATGATAGTACACTATTCCTCCCACTGACACCAATGATGGGACACTATTCCTCCCAATGACATCAATGATGGGACACTATTCCTCCCTCTGACACCAATGATGGCGTGCTATTCAACCCAATGACATCAATGATGGGGCACTATTCCTCCCACTGACACCAATGATGGGGCACTATTCTTTCCACTGACACCAATGATGGGGCACTATTCCTCCCACTTACACCAATGATGGGACACTATTCCTCCCAATGACATCAATGATGGGGCACTATTCCTCCCACTGACACCAATGATGGGGCACTATTCTTTCCACTGACACCAATGATGGGACACTATTCCTCCCACTGACCAATGATGGGGCACTATTCCTCCCACTGACACCAATGATAGGACACTATTCCTCCCACTGACACCAATGATTGGGCACTATTCCTCCCATTGTCACCAATGATGGGGCACTATTCCTCCCACTGACACCAATGATGGGACACTATTCCTCACAATGACATCAATGATGGGACACTATTCCTCCCAATGACATCAATGATGGGACACTATTCCTCCCACTGACACCAATGATGGCATACTTTTCCTCCCAATGACATCAATGATGGGGCACTATTCCGCCCACTGACACCAATGATGGCGTACTTTTCCTCCCAATGACATCAATGATGGGACACTATTCCTCCCACTGACACCAATGATGGCGTACTTTTCCTCCCAATGACATCAATGATGGGACACTATTCCGCCCACTGACACCAATGATGGCGTACTTTTCATCCCAATGACATCAATGATGGGGCACTATTCCTCCCACTGACACCAATGATGGGGCACAATTCCTCCCACTGACACCAATGATGGGACACTATTCCTCCCACTGACACCAATGATGGGGCACTATTCCTCCCACTGACACCAATGATGGGACACTTCCTCCCACTGACATCAATGATGGGGCAAAATTCCTCCAACTGACACCAAAGATGGGACATTGTTTTTCCCAACTAATGTTGGGGCATTTTCTACTCCCATTGCCCATAGTCCAGCCCCCCTAAAGTCTGAAGGACAGTAAACTGGCCCTTTGTTTAGAATGTTTGGAGACCCCTGTTCTAGATGGAAACCCCCCTATGCTATCCCAAAATATGTTTGAAATTTTGCCATGTAGCTGCCCCCTGGAAGTAATGTAAGCGGTCTAAATTTCCAACTTGTATTCAGTGCTTACTTCCAAGTAGAGAAACACCAACGCTTTGACACTATGTCCTCCATGGCAGTATGGCGAGCCAAGCAAAGACTGCTCACCGATTTAGGAAGTTGTCTGACGCAGCTCATAATCCCCCTGCAAAAGCATCTAACCTTAGCTGATGGGACCATTTATAGTGTAGGCCACAGGTGAAACGTTGAACATCCATTAAGGGACTACCACACAGGGCTTAGACAAGGTCTCCTTAATCTGAATTCTCCACTTCCATTCTTTGATGCAATGACCCCACTCGGGTTTATTATTCAATACAGGGAGCCTTGCAGGACAGAAATATGCACCACTGCCATTCCTTCATTCCTTACTTGTTTTCCAAGGAGCAGGTTCTTTAGCTATCATCTTTATTCTTTGAAGCTTAGTCAATGATGATCTGGAATGGGCAAGGCATCCAATGAAGAGCTGGAACGGCCGCTACGCACATACTAATTACAAGTGAGTTACTCGCTAAGTCTGGATATCTATTGATGCTTAGTTGATGATGATCTGGAATGAGCAGGTGTTTGGTGAAGAGCTGGAACACCACTATGCACATAATAGTTACGAGTTAACCCCCGTACACACGCATCGAAAATTGGCAGGGAATTTTCGACCAACGTCCGATCTGCCGATTTTCGGCTTCATAGTATGATGCTTCCGACAACCAACTCCGACTTTTCGGCCCGAAAAAAATCTGGTGTGCAGACTATAACATTTTTGTTGGCCGTCAACATAACGGCCGATTTTCGTGCAGTCAGTACAGATTTCGACAGGGAAAAATCTGATGAGCAAGTCTGGGCATGCTCAGTGAAGAAAGAACACAAAGAAGACTAACCAACACATGACATCACTTCTGAAGTAGAATTTTGTTGGCCGAGAAAATTTGTGTGCAGTCTAGGCACATTCCAACCAACAAAACACAACTTGGACAAAAGTCGGACGATCGGTCGGCCGATAATTGTTGCATGTGTACGGGGCTTTACTCGCTAAGTCAGTAGCTACCTACTTGTCCATGTTCACCTCACCACACACAGTCCTAAGAGTACCCAAAAATCAAAGAGGTCTTTAGAAAAAAAAAAAAGAATAAACAACTTTATCAGCTGATGTTCCTTGCCGTTCCGTCTGTTGGGTTCTAGAATACAGGAGAGTGTGTATGAAGCTATGGGTCACCGATGTCTATGTATGACAATGCAACTGGGGTGTGTCGTGTGCCAAAAGTGGTATTGGATGGATACGTGTGCCCGCTCTGGAACTTGGCACCTTCAAAAACAATTCCCCCAGCTACCGTTCACCTGTTGGGTCTCCTGAGATGGCTTAGTGGTCAGGTGACCTCTTTGATGGGTATGGAGTTCTATTCTGTGGTTGGATGTTTATAATTTTGAGGTTTACAGGCCACCAAACCCTCTTGTTACACTTGGCAGAGCTTAGCCACGAAGTCAAGCAAAGTGAAACTAAATCAGAGAGGGGCACAGAAGAGATTTTACTGGGCAATAAAGGTAACCATGGAGCAATGGTTCACTACCAGTCACCAATCAGTGGTCCAATCACCACCCAAGAGACTGGTTATATGGGTTGGTTTTGTACACCTTATCTAATTGTTTCTTGCTAATGGAGGAATCCACCATGCCAACTCTTCTGACCCTGCCTCATGGTGGAGACCACCATGCTAACTCTTTTGACTCTGCCTCGTGGAGGAGACCACTTTGCCAACTCTTCTGACTCTGCCTTATGGAAGAAACCACCATGCAAACTCTTTTGACTCTGCCTCATGGAGGAGACCACCATGTCAATTGTTTTGACTCTGCCTAATGGAAGAGACCAATATGCCAATTCTTCTGACCCTGCCTCATGGTGGAGACCACCATGCCAACTCTTTTGACTTTGCCTCATGGAGGAGACCACTATGCCAACTCTTCTGACTGCCTCATGGAAGAGACCACCATGCCAATTCTTTTGACTCTGCCTTTATAGAGAAGACCACCATGTCAACTCTTTTTACTCTGCCTCATGGAGGAGACCACCATGTCAACTGTTTACTCTGCCTCATGGAGGAGAACACCATGTCAACTGTTTTGTCTCTGCCTAATGAAAGAGACCACTATGCCAACTCTTCTGACCCTGCCTTATGGTGGAGACCATCAAGCTATCTCTTTTGACTTTGCCTCATGGAGAAGACCACTATGCCAACTCTTCTGACTGCCTCATGGAAGAAACCACCATGCCAATTCTTTTGATTCTGCCTCATAGAGGAGATCACCATGTCAACTCTTTTGACTCTGTCTCATGGAAGAGACCACCATGCAAACTCTCTAGAGAGTTAGTCTAGAGACTAACTAGGCCACTCCATGACCTTAATATGCTTCTTCTTGAGCCACTCCTTTGTTGCCTTGGCGGTATATTTTGGGTCATTGTCATGCTGGAAGACCGATCTTCAGTGTTGTGGCTGAGGGAAGACGGTTCTCATCCAAGATTTTACAATATAAGGCCTCCTCCATTGGCCCCTCAATGCAGCAAAGTCAGCCTGTACCTTTAGCAGAGAAACAGTCGAGTCAATGCCAAAGAGCTCAATTCTGGTCTCATCTGACCACAGCACTTTCTCCCAATCCTTCTCTGAATCATTTAGATGTTCATTGGCATGACTGTACATGTGCCATCTTAAGGAGAGGAATAAAAATGCGCACTATGACCCTAAAAACACCATTCCCACAGTCGAGGAGGAAGGTGGAAACATGAGGCTTTAGGGCTGTTTCTCTACTAAAGGTACAGTCGGACTTTGCCACATTGAGGGGCCAATGGATGGGGCCATGTATTGTAAAATCTTGGATGAGAACCTTCTTCCCTCACATTGAACACTGAAGATGGGTCATGGATGGGTTTTCCAGCATGACAATGACCCAAAACTCACCGCCAAGGCAACAAAGGAGTGGCTAAAGAAGAGGCAAATGAAGGTCTCCAGACCTTATCCTGTAGAACATTTATGGAGGAGCTGAAACTTTGAGTTGCCAAGCGACAGCCAAGAAACCTTAAGGAAGTTTATGTAGTCAAGAAACATAATGGCTCAGAGGTCTTCTTTACTTCTTGTGAATTGTAGAGCCTTGAGTTGGAATGCTCCTGGTGGCTCTTCGTTTAATTTAGCCCCCCGGGGAAACGGGAGGATGGTCACCTTGTTTGCAAGGGCAGGAGATGGCTCAGAAGATAAGGTGGTCTGTGGGGTTGCAGGTATCATGGAGCTAAGATCTCAAATCCCAGAGTGAGCCCCCCCCCCCCCCTGTTGGCTTTAGCCAGGTCATATCACCTCTGGTGTCCTGGGCCTTTGATGTTCCCTTGGATGTATACTGAGGGGTACCTAGTGCAAATGTTCATATCAGGTCTTTTTGGAAATGTTTATGGTTTAAGAACATCAAATACCCCAAACATGTTTCGTTGGACTAGGCCTCACTCTTCGTTCAGGTTTGAGCAATTAATGAAACTCAGCCGGCCATTCCTAGGACCCTTAGGAGATGTTAGTCTTTATCAAGCCAAGGATCCTCTAGTGGAGCCTGTTCCGTAACCTTGGGGTCATTGGGAAGAACTACCCCCTTACAGATAGCTAAAAAGATCATTGGTGTCAGTAGGAGAAATTCCACCCCATTGGTGGTGTCAGCGGCAGGAATAATGCCCCAATTGTTGGTGTCAGGGACAGGAAATTCCCCCCAGGGTCACAGAGTTTGTAGATTGCCGCTCTTAAACAATGAACGTTTCAAGAAGATATTTAGGTTCCAGACACTCTTCAGTACACATCCAAGAGTTGGAGCACATGCTTGCATGCTTGAGACCCTTGAGACCTGAGGTGACTCAAGTAAACAGAAGATCAGGGATTTGGCCAGAGGACTTACCTCCAAGCCACCCACCTCTCACACATGGACAGATGTGTCCTTCTACTTCACAACAATTAGATTGGTCTAGGCTATGACCCCACTGGGCCATCACTAAGGCCTCTCTAAACCATGCTATGACCTCGCTGAGCCATGCTATGACCTCCCTGAGCCAACGCTAAGGCCTCTCTAAACCATGCTATGACCCCGCTGAGCCATGCTATGAGCCCACTGAGCCATGCTATGACCCACACTTAGCAATGCTATGACCCCACTGAGCCATCGCTATGACCCCCACTAAGCAATGCTATGACCCCACTGAGCCATTGCTGTGACCCTGCTGAGCTATCGCTATAACTTCACTGAGCCATCGCTATGACCCCCGCTGAGCCATGTGATGTCCCCACTGACCCATGCTATGACCTCGCTGAGTCATGCTCTGACCTCACTGACCCATGCTATGACCTCACTGAGCCATGCTATGACCCCACTGAGCCATGCTATGACCCCACTGAGCCATGCTATGACCTTGATGAGCCATCGCTAAGACCACGCTGAGCCATGCGGTGTCCCCACTGACCCATGCTATGACCTCGCTGAGCCATGCTATGACCCCACTGAGCCATGCTATGACTTTGCTAAACCATCGCTAAGACCACGCTGAGCCATGCGGTGTCCCCACTGACCCATGCTATGACCCCACTGACCCATGCTATGACCATCGATTTGACCCTGCTAAGCCATGCTATGACCTCGCTGAGCCATGCGATGACCTCCCTGAGCCATCGCTATGACCCCGCTGAGCCATGCTATGAGCCCGCTGAGCCATCGCTATGACCTCACTGAGCAATGCTATAACCCCGCTAAGCCATGCTATGACCCCACTGAGCCATGCTATGACTCTGCTAAGCCATGCGATGACCCCACTGACCCATGCTATGACCTCACTGAGCCATGCTATGACCCTGCTGAGCCATGTGATGACCTCCATGAGCCATCGCTATGACCCCGCTGAGCCATGCTATGAGCCCGCTGAGCCATCGCTATGACCTCACTGAGCCATGCTATAAACCCGCTAAGCCATGCTATGACCCCACTGAGCCATGCTATGACTCTGCTAAGCCATGCAATGACCCCACTGACCCATGCTATGACCTCACTGAGCCATGCTTTGACCCCACTGAGCCATCGTGATGACCCTGCTAAGCCATGTGATGACCCCACTGACACATGCTATGACCTCACTAAGCCATGCTCTGACCCCGCTGAGCCATGCTATGACCTCACTGAGCCATGCTATGACCCTGCTAAGCCATGCTATGAACCCACTGAGCCATCGCTATGACCTCACTGAGCCATGCTATGACCCTGCTAAGCCATGCTATGACTCCGCTAAGCCATGTGATGACCCCACTGACCCATGCTATTACCTCACTGAGCCATACGATGACCTTGCTGAGCCATGCTATGACCTTGCTGAGCCATGCTATGACTCCACTGACCCATGCTATTACCTCACTGAGCCATGCTATGACCTCACTGAGCTATGCTAGGACCTTCCCGAGCCATGCTATGACCTCCCTGACCCATGCGATGACCCCACTGAACCAATGCGATGACCCTGCTAAGCCATGCGATGACCTCACTGAGCCATGCTATGACCCCCACACTGAGCCAATGCGATGAGGTTTGCACACCTCTCAGGAATTGGTAAGTTTTAATGTTCAAAAACTTTGCAAGAAAATGACTTAATTGCAATTTTCTTTAAATAAAAAATTGGGTGATTTCAATACTATTAATAGAAGTGCAGCAAAATGAAAGAAAAAAAATTAGTTGGTTGATTGCAATGTGTTTAAAAAACAAAATTGGTTAATTGCACAGTACAAATAATCCAATAATAATTATAATAATAATAAAAATAGGTCAGTTTCAATGTGTTTAAAAAAAAAAAATTGTTAATTGCAATGTTATTAATAAAAGTACAAGTCCAAAAATTAAAAAAGAAAAATTGTGTTGGTTAATTGCAAGGTATTAAAAAAAAATGGTTAATTGCACTATTAACTGCAATACAAAAAATATAAAAAAAAATTGGTTACTTTCAATGTGTTTTAAAATACAAATTGGTTAATTGCAAGAATAAAAAAAAGTACAGCAAGTCCAAAAAAAAATAAAAAATTGAGTTGGTTAATTGTAATGTATTTTAAAAATAAAATGGGTTCATTGCACTGATATTAACAGCATTAAAAATAATCAAAAAATAAAAAATAAATACAAATTTTTAGTTTTAATTTACAAAGTGCTTGGACCTTGATGAAGAGGACATACCCTGAAAGCTTGTCCTAAAAAAATATATGTTAGTTCAAATAAAAAAGTATCACGGACAGTACTCAATTGTCTCAATGTACAAAGTACAAAGAATCCAAACACTTTGCAAAAAAAATAAAAAATAATGACCTGGTAATTGCAATTTGCAATTTTTTTTAAAAAAATTGGTTAGTTTTAATGTGCAAAGAATTAAAAAAAAAATGACTTGGTTAATTGAAATTTGCTTTAAATAAAAAAAATTACTAATTTCAATACTATTAATAGAAGTGCAGCAAAAGAAAAATTAAAAAAAGTTGGTTGATTGCAATGTGTTTAAAAAACAAAATTGGTTAATTGCACTGATATTAACAGCAGTACAAAGAATCCCAACATATTATTATTATTATTATTACTTTTATTATTATTAGGTTAGTTTCAATGTGTTTTAAAATAACAAATGGTTAATTTCAATGATATTATTAAAAGTACAAGTCCAAAAATTAAAAAGAAAAATTGTGTATTAAAAAAAATTGGCTAATTGCACTGATATTAACAGCAGTACAAAGAATCCAAAAATATTATTTATGATTAATTTTATTATTATTAGGTTAGTTTCAATGTTTTTTAAAATAAAAAAAATGGTTAATTGCAATGATATTATTAAAAGTACAAGTTCAAAAATAAAAAATAAAAATTGTGTATTAAAAAAAAATTGGGTAATTGCACTGATATTAACAGCAGTACAAATAATCCCAAAATATTATTATTATTATGATTCATTTTATTATTATTAGGTTAGTTTCAATGTGTTTTAAAATAAAAAATGGTTAATTGCAATGATATTAATAAAAGTAGAAGTCCAAAAATTAAAAAGAAAAATTGTGTATTAATATCAGTGCAATTAGCCAATTTTTTTTAATACACAATTTTCCTTTTTCCTTTTGGACTAAATAATATCATTGCAATTAACTATTTTTTTATTTTAAAACACATTGAAACTAACCTAATAATAATAAAATGAATCATAATAATAATAATATTTTGGGATTCTTTGTACTGCTGTTAATATCAGTGCAATTACCCAATTTTTTTTAACAGCAGTACAAAGAATCCCAAAATATTATTATTATGATTACTATTATTTTATAGGTTTGTTTCAATGTGTTTTAAAATAAAAAAAAAGGTTAATTGCAATGATATTAATAAAAGTACAAGTCCAAAAATGAAAAAATAAAAATTGTGTATTAAAAAAAATTGGGTAATTGCACTGATATTAACAGCAGTACAAAGAATCCCAAAATATTATTATTATTATTATTATTATTATTATGATTAATTTTATTATTATTATTAGGTTAGTTTCAATGTGTTTTAAAATAAAAAATGGTAAATTGCAATGATATTAATAAAAGTACAAGTCCAAAAATTAAAAAGAAAAATTGTGTATTAAAAAAAAATTGGGTAATTGCACTGATATTAACAGCAGTACAAAGAATCCCAAAATATTATTATTATGATTACTATTATTTTATAGGTTTGTTTCAATGTGTTTTAAAATAAAAAATGGTTAATTGCAATGATATTAATAAAAGTACAAGTCCAAAAATTAAAAAGAAAAATTGGCTAATTGCACTGATATTAACAGCAGTACAAAGAATCCCAAAATAATATTATTATGGGATTAATTTTATTATTATGATTAATTTTATTATTATTAGGTTAGTTTCAATGTGTTTAAATAATATCATTGCAATTAACCATTTTTTATTTTAAAACACATTGAAACAAACCTAATAATAATAAAATTAATCATAATAATATTTTGGGATTCTTTGTACTGCTGTTAATATCAGTGCAATTAGCCAATTTTTTTTTTAATACACAATTTTCCTTTTTACTTTTGGACTTGTACTTTAAATATCATTGCAATTAACCATTTTTATTTTAAAAGTACAAGTCCAAAAGTAAAAAGGAAAATTGTGTATTAAAAAAAAAATTGGCTTATTGCACTGATGTTAACAGAAGTACAAAGAATCCAAAAACTTTGCCAAAAGAATGAATTGCGTTAATTGCAATTTGCTTTAAAATAAAAACTGGTTGATTTCAATGATATTAATAGAAGTACAAGTCAAAAAAAAAATAAATAATTAAAAATTGATTTGGTTAATTGCAATGTTTTTTAAAAATGGTTAATTGCATTGATAGTAAGAAAAGTAAAAGAAAAAAAAATACAAAAATTAAAAAAAAAAGAGTTGGTTAACTGGAATGTGTTTTAGAAACAAAATTGGTTAATCTCGTTGATATTAACAGCAGTGCAAATAATCCAAAAATTAAAAAAAAAAAAAAATTGGTTGGTTTAAATGTACTTTAAAAATAAAATTGGCCAATTGCATTGATAATACCAGAAATACAACTAATACAAAAATTAAAAATAAATAATAGAAATTGCAGAGTTGGTGATGTCGCAAGGTGTAGCCCCCCCCCCGCCTCCCCTCCTCCCCGAAAGGTGACAATAGACACAAGAAGCACTCACTAGTCATCAAATTTATTTCATTTAAACAGAAAAAAAAAATTAAATAATTCAAAATAAACATGAATAAATAAGAAATAAGTTATGCCTTATATAATCACCAGGAATTAGTCTGTTTATACCCCACTTTCCTCCTCCCTCCCCATTTATATTAAAATACCCTTTAACCCACTCCCGCAGAAAAAAAAAAAAAAAAACATTTCCTAGAGTCTGACGATAAAATGTCGGAGACGCACAAGTTCTGTACAGTTCTGGGGAGTTTTTTTTTGTTTTTTTTTTTATTATTTTTTAATAGATACTGTAAACATATTCCATCTTTCTGAGCAAAAGAAAAAAAAAGTGAGCCATTGATTGGCCAGCTGCGACCTCTGACCTCTGATATGCAGTGTTTTTTTTTTTTTTTTGGGCTCACTCCAGCCGCATCCCCACCATCCATTGCAACAAAATTATTTAAAGACATAAATATATATTTATATATTTTTAAATTTTTTTGTTTTCAACTCTCCCTGCTAGAAACCAAAAAAAAAAAAATCGATCCTATGTCCTACGGTTATACGAGAGGAGTGCGGTCCCATGGCGTTTTAGAGAAAAAACGGGGGTGGGGGGGGGCGGCTTTTTAAAAAGGGTTAAAGCAGAATACAGTCGTGGATCTGGCTCACCGATAGGTCCGTTAGGCTTAATGAGATGCCGATTGACTGAGGCCCCTCCCCCCCAGGCCGGTTGATGACTTTTCTAGAACTGCCTTTCCAGGTTGTATCTCCCTCTTTCGGCCAGCAGGTGGCGCCAAAGTAACACTTTCTGACTGCCATTTACCAAACAATAGCAATGGCAGTTGTGACACCTGCATCCCGGAGATGGCGGTCAGAGGAACCCTTGCACCTGTTTTCAGAAGCAACCTCCAAAATCTTGCAGCTGAAGAAAGAACCCGTCAACTGTCGCCTCGAATTGCAAATAAGTATTTCATGACTTGTTTTCTTCCAACATCCCGGTGCAGGATCTTGAGGCTTGAGGTGCCGTGAGGAACCATGGTTTTTTTACCCCCCCCCCCTGGGCATATTAAATACTTTATGAGCCCAACGAGTAATAAATATTATTCACAAAGTTGATGCTGCTCCACAATACCACGTTTGAAGGAAAAGTCCACATTAAACCGGTACTTCAAGTTCGCATGGCTGAATGACGTGCTGGCTTCTTATATCTCTGGGAGCAAAACACCCCCCCCCCCCCGGAAATTCTTAGTTTGGTCCACTTGCTGCCACCATTACCATGCCAGTGATGGTGTCACCCTTCCTTGATGGATTCCTTATAATGTAGAAGAAGCAGTTTGATAGTCCAACTATAAAGGTTAGCTGTGTGGGAGGGGCAGAGACACTCTACTGCTGGGAAATCTCACCATTGTGGGAGGGGCAGAGACACTACTGCTGGGAAATCTCACCATTGTGGGAAGGCCAGAGACACTCTACTGCGGGGAAATCTCACCATTGTGGGAGGGGCAGAGACACTACTGCTGGGAAATCTCACCATTGTGGGAGGGGCAGAGACACTACTGCTGGGAAATCTCACCATTGTGGGAAGGCCAGAGACACCCTACTGTGGGGAAATCTTACCATTGTGGGAGGGCAGAGACACCCTACTGCGACGAAATCTCACCATTGTGGGAGGAGCAGAGACACCCTACTATTGTGGGAGGAGGAGAGACATACTACTGTGGAGAAATCTCACCATTGTGGGAGGGGCAGAGACACTACTGCAGGGAAATCTCACCATTGTGGGAGGAGCAGAGACACTACTGCAGGGAAATCTCACCATTGTGGGAGGGGCAGTGACACAAACTACTGGAGGGAAATCTTACCATTGTGGGAGGGGCAGAGACACTACTGTGGGGAAATCTCACTGTTGTGGGAAGGGCAGAGACACCCTACTGCAAGGAAATCTCACCATTGTGGGAGGGGCAGAGACACTACTGCAGGGAAATCTCACCATTGTGGGAGGAGCAGAGACACAAACTACTGCAGGAAATATCATCATTGTGGGAGGGGCAGAACACTTTAATGAAAGAGAAGTCTAACATTGTGGGAGGGGCAGAAACACAAACTACTGCAGGAAATATCATCATTGTGGGAGGGGCAGAACACTTTAATGAAAGAAGTCTAACATTGTGGGAGGGGCAGAAACACAAACTAGTGCAGGGAACTCTCATCATTGTGGGAGGGGCAGAGACACAAACTACTGCAGGGAAATCTCCCCATTGTGGGAGGGGCAGACACACCCTACATCAGGAAAACCTTCCTATTGTGGGAGGGGCAGAGTCTCTAACTAGCGCAGGGAAATCTCACCGTTGTGGGAAGGGCAGAGAAACTGCTGTGGGGAAATATGACCACTCTACTGCGAAAAAATCTTCCTATTGTGGGAGGGGCAGAGATTCAAATTACTTGGGGGGGGGGAAGCCTCCTGAGAAATATAAGAAACCAGTAAGAAATTCATCCCTCCATTGGCCATCCAAAGCTGAACCTAATCATCTTCCAGTGAGTAGACCTTTAAAACAAAGTTGGGTTCATGCTTTAACTTGCCCCGCCCACCAAGCCAAATTTCCGCTGTTGGTTGCTGGTGATGTTCTTCACGCAAGGGGGAGAGAGAATTGGTATCCAGGAAGGGGGGGGCCGCGCTAAAAAAACCCGACATCAGCCAGAACGTGAGATGTGAACGATAAGGAGATATTGCACTGAATCCCACAACCTCCGTCCAATCACTATTTACACAGCAGCCCTGACGAACGAGATGGGCGAAAAAAGGGGGGGGGCCGCCTCCGCACTCTCCTTGACAACCAGTTTATCAGAGCCGTTTTTTTTTTCCCCCTCTTCTCGTAAAATAATCGCTCTACCTGCATTAACGCATTCTTAGAAATCTGCGGATGTCCGTGAAGTTTTGGGAGTTTAATTTTTTCTCTATTTTTTTTTTTTTTTACAAGAATCGCTGAGGAAAAAGAAATAAAAAAAAAAAAAAAAAAAAAAAAGGAACCTTATTCCTAAAAATGGATCCTGTGCCGTTTCAACTACTCATATTATCAGTCCGCAGCAGAGACGCCCACTGCTGATTTTTTTTTTTTTCCCTTAATGCGGTATTTTTAAATTTTTTTATTTTTTTTTACAGTTTTTCCATCCTTCCAATTTTTGCTCAACGTTTAAAAAATAAATCCATCGCCCAGCTTGCGGAGCTTGGAAGCGGAAACGTACCCTGTCCGCTTCGGTAACGCGTATGTATGTGCAGATCCAGGAATGTTCCATGTTGCCGCCTCTCCGAAGGGGGGAAAGGGGGGGGGGGGGAAGGGTGAGAACGGTGGGTTTGAGTTCAGAGGTCCTTGCTGGTTAAAGATTGGGCGATCTGACTGGATTTAACAGTTTTAAGATTTTTTTTTTTTAATTCCCCTGAAAAATGTCTGTCTTGGTCCAGCAGCAGTAAAAGGAATTTTTTTTTGGAGTCCTCTGCGAGGTGTGGAAAGAAAATGGGAGGGGGAGGGGCAGGACCCCCCAGATCAGGTACACCTGCTGAAAGAAGAAAAAAAAAAACTAAATTATTAAGGGAAAATAACACATATTTTATAAGTTCAGGACATAAATCACCATTTGGACATGCCTTCTACCATCTCTCCTCTTTCTGGGTTTGAATCCTGTGGAGATTCCAGTTTATTTTGAGCTCTCCACTAAGAAAATTTTATAAATTTAATTAAATTTTCAATTTATTGCTTCAGGTGCACCTCTACTAAGGTCTAAAGGCAACTGATTGTCTAAGAATGAGATTTTTGTAAGAAGAAAACATCAAAAAGTTGAGCATCAGCATTGGAATTTGCAAAAAAAATTTTTGGCCCAATCAGAAATACAGTTTGGAAGGAAAATCATCCCAATGGTACGTAGAAACTCCTTAGCAGAGTAGAGGAATTCCTCATACATTTTTAGTTCTATAAACTAATTGGCCAAACAATGAACAATAGGCTCCAAAGCAAACCAAAAAGTTCAGTAATGTAGTCGGCAGTGATACTTTACAAAGGTCTTGCCCTCTTATTCAGGGAAAGCTGATCTCGAACATTTTCAGAAAGATTTACTCAATTTTCGGCTTTCGTTTGGATTCCAATTGTGGTCATTCTTAGCTGATGTCAGACGAAACTATGATATCTCCAACTGATTGTCTAAGAATTAGATTTTTGTAGGAAGAAAACATCAAAAAGTTGATCATCAGTATTGAAATTCTCAAAAAAAAAAAATTTGGCCCGATCAGAAATACAGTTTGGAAGGAAAATCATCCCAATGGTAAGTAGAAACTCCTTAGCAGAGTAGAGGAATTCCTCATAAATTGTCAGTTCTATAAAAAAAATTGGCCAAACAATGAACAATAGGCTCCAAAGCAAACCAAAAAGTTCAGTACTGTAGTCGCCAGTGATACGTTACAAAGGTCTTGCCCTTTTATTCAGGGAATGCTTATCTCGAAAATTTTCAGAAAGATTTACTCAATTTTCTGCTTTCGCTTGGAGTCCAACTATGGTCATTCTTAGCTGATGTCAGACGAAACTATGATATCTCCAACTGATTGTCTAAGAATGAGATTTTTGTAAGAAGAAAACATCAAAAAGTTGAGCATCAGCATTGGAATTCGCTAAAAAAAATTTTGGCCCAATCAGAAATACAGTTTGGAAGGGAAATCATCCCTGTGGTAAGTAGAAACTTCCTAGCAGAGTAGAAGAATTTCTCAAAATTGTCAGTTCTATAAAAAATTGGCCGAACAATAGACCCCAAAGCAAACCTAAAAGTTCAGTACTGTAGTCGCCAGTGATACGTTACAAAGGTCTTCAGGGAAAGCTGATCTCGAAAATTTTCAGAAAGATTTACTCAGTTTTCTGCTTTCGTTTGGATTCCAATTGTGGTCATTCTTAGCTGATGTCAGACGAAACTATGATATCTCCAACTGATTGTCTAAGAATTAGATTTTTGTAGGAAGAAAACATCAAAAAGTTGAGCATCAGTATTGGAATTCTCAAAAAAAAATTTGGCCCGATCAGAAATACAGTTTGGAAGGAAAATCATTAAAATGGTAAGTAGAAACTCCTTAGCAGAGTAGAGGAATTCCTCATAAATTGTCAGTTCTATAAAAAAAATTGGCCAAACAATGAACAATAGGCTCCAAAGCAAACCAAAAAGTTCAGTACTGTAGTCGCCAGTGATACGTTACAAAGGTCTTGCCCTTTTATTCAGGGAATGCTTATCTCGAAAATTTTCAGAAAGATGTACTCAATTTTCTGCTTTCATTTGGAGTCCAATTGTGGTCATTCTTAGCTGATGTCAGACGAAACTATGATATCTCCAACTGATTGTCTAAGAATTAGATTTTTGTAGCAAGAAAACATCAAAAAGTTGATCATCAGTATTGGAATTCTCCAAAAAAAAAATTTGGCCCGATCAGAAATACAGTTTGGAAGGGAAATCATCCCAGTGGTAAGTAGAAACTTCTTAGCAGAGTAGAAGAATTTCTCAAAATTGTCAGTTCTATAAAAAATTGGCCGAACAATAGGCCCCAAAGCAAACCAAAAACGTCAGTACTGCAATCGCCAGTGATACGTTACAAAGGTCTTCAGGGAAAGCTGATTTCGAAAATTTTCAGAAAGATGTACTCAATTTTCAATTTCCAATTGTGGTCATTCTTCGCTTATGTCAGAAGAAACTTTGATATCTCCAAACCATACTGTGCCCTCACTTCAGAAATAAAGTTTGAAAGGAATATCATTCCAGTGGTACGTAGAAAATCCTTAGCAGAGTAGAAGAATTCCTCAAAAATTGTCAGTTCTATAAAAAAATTGTCCAAACAATGAACAATAGGCCCCAAAGAAAACCAAAATGTTGAGTACTGTAGTCACCAGTGATATGTTACAAAGGTTTGCAAAGGTCTATTTCAGGGCAAGCTGATTTCTTAAAAATTTTCTGAAAGATGTACTCAAATTTCTGCTTTCGCTTGGAGACCAATTGTCATTGTTGGCAACCCGCTTTGAGTCGAATTGTGGTCATCCTGGGAAGTCCACTTGGAGTCCAATTATGGTCATCCTTGGCTGAAGTCAGGAGAAACTATGATATCCCTACCGTACCATCATTTCAGAAATACAGTTTGGAAGAAAATCATTCCAGTGGTATGTAGAAACTCCTTAGAAGAGTAAAAGAATTCCTCAAAGATTGTCAGTGCTATGAAAAAATTGGCCAAACAATGAACAAAGGACCCAAAGTAAACCAAAAAGTTGAGTACTGTATTCGTCAGTGATATGTTACAAGGGTATTGTCCTCTTATTCAGGGAAAGCTGATCTCGAAAATTTTCAGAAAGATGTACTCAATTTTCTGCTTTTGCTTGGAGTCCAATTGTGGTCATTGTTAGCTGATGTCAGAAGAAACTATGATATCTCCAAACCCTACTGTGCCCTCACTTCAGAAATACAGTTTCAAGGAAAATAATTCCAGTGGCACGTAGAACATCCTTAGCAGAGTAGAGGAATTCTTCAAAAATTGTCAGTTCTCTAAAAATGTATCAAACAATGAACAATTGGCCCCAAAGAAAACCAAAATGTTGAGTACTGTAGTCATCAGTGATATGTTACAAAGGTCTTGCCCCCCTTTTCAGGGCAAGCCGGTCTCTCGAAATTTTTCTGAAAGATGTACCAGTACTCAATTTTCTGCTTTCGCTTGGAATCCAATTGTTGTCATTGTTGGCAATCTGCTTGGAGCCTAATTGTGTTCATCCTTGCCAGTCCGCTTGGAGTCCAATTGTGGTCATCCTTGGCTGAAGGCAGGAGAAACTATGATATCTCCAAACCATACCGTGCCATCACTTAAGAAATACAGTTTGGAAGAAAATCATTCCAATGGTATGTAGAAACTCCTTAGAAGAGTAGAAGAATTCCTCAAAAATTGTCAGTGCTATGAAAAAATTGGCCAAACAATGAACAAAGGACCCAAAGCAAACCAAAAAGTTGAGTACTGTAGTCTTCAGTAAATGATTACGAAGGTCTTGCCCTCCAGGACAAGAGGATCTCTCAAAAATTGGACTCAATTTTCTGCTTTCAGTTGGAGTACAATTGTGGTCATCCTTGGCCGATGTCAGAAGAAACCATGATATCTCAAAACCATACTGTGCCATCACCATGAATGGAGCTGTTTCTTGGCTCAGTTCTTAGGCGATATGGACTATCACAACTGCAATATCCTGCCCTATCAATGTTTTTCATGCACCATTCTGTTTTTAGACAGACCAAATTAGGTAAGAGATGTTCATTAAAACTTGAGCTCTTAGATGGGTGTCCATGATTTTTATGGTCATCTCACCCAGGATTCAAAAAAGACCAGATGGACAAGGAGATAAAGTCACAGGAACAGACACACATTCATTCACAGAAGATACTCCTGGAGCAGCCACACTGGACAGAAGGGGGCTTGATTGCCATTCCTCATGTCTAGAAGCGGCATCCTGGTGGTCCAAAAGTTCTAACATTTTCCTGTAATAAACCAACATCTGAAGCAAAACTTCTCAATGGACCCCCCTCAGCCCTTAAACGTAATCCCTGGGATTCAATACAATTTCAGAACTTTTAGATGAAACTTGAGAAATTTGCACCTAACTGCTTATAGAATCATTGAATTTTGGAAACATTGAATGGAAAAATTGACAGCGCCAAGGGCGAGCCACCATCTTAAATGGACGTCAACACACTTGAAAACACTTGTTGACCTGGCTTGAAATTTATCAAGTTTCACGAAAACCGGTGAATTTGGAAACCACAGTAGGTTAGGACAAAGCGACAAACCAATTGCTCTGTTGTCGTTGTTCTCAAAGTGTTCTGGCAAGTCAAGACTATAAAAATATTCTAGGAGGGCCTCTTTTTTTTTTTTTTTTGAATCCAAAGGGTTTCAACACATTTTTTCAAATCAATACTTCACAGACCAACCCAAATTCCCATATCACCCCATGAAAGCACAGAACAGCAAATGTACGAACAAGGCCGCAAAGGGGCCAAGCCAATCACCAAGACAGACTTTTGGTTGCATCCAAATCCCAGACCGCAGCCAAGATTTCAGGCACTCTAGTAGGGGAGCAGAAAAGCCCAAAAGGGAAGCAGAAGGGGCAATAGCGAATCAAGGGGTGGAAAGAACAACATAAATAGACTTCTCAATGGCACATGCAAAGGATTACCGAATGTGGATGGTGGACTAGACACAAAAATGGAGACTATACATGGAAGGTAATGATGGGCCCATATCAAGGCTCTTTACCCTTACAAAATCTAAAATTTCCAAATTCCATTGTATATTTTATGCATTTATTATAGTTAAGTAGGATCTCACACTGTTTGTATTCATCACTCGTTTATTGGCTAACACCACCACCAAATTTTCTAATTGATAAATATTTTTTTACATAAAGAACTAGTAAACAGGTAACTAACACATGCTCATCTCTAAACCCAATGGGAATTATCCAAACACAGCATCATAACTTTCCCATCATCCCTTTAAATGCACTATATTGTCAAAAGTATTGGGACGCCTGCCTTTACACTCACATGAACTTTAATGGCATCCCAGTCTTAGTCTGTAGGGTTCAAACTTGAGTTGGCCCACCCCTTGGAAAGCTATAACAGCTTCAACTCTTCTGGGAAGGCCGTCCACAAGGTTTAGGAGTGTGTCTATGGGGATGTATGACCATTCTTCCAAAAGTGCATTTGTGAGGTCAGGAACTGATGTTGGATAAGAAGGCCTGGCTCGCAGTCTCCGCTCTAATTCATCTCAAAGGTGTTCTAACGGGTTTAGGTCAGGATTCTACAGGCCAGTCAAGTTCCTCCACCCCAAACTCTCTCATCTATGTCTTTATGGACCTTTCTTTGTACACTGGTCCAAATCATTTGGTGGAGGAGGGATTATGGTGTGGGGTTGTTTTTCAGGGGTTGGGCTTGGCCCCTTAGTTCCATTGAACTCTTAAGGCTTGAGTATACCAAGGCATTTTGGACATCTTCATGCTCCTAGCTTTGTGGGAACAGTTTGGGGATGGCCCCTTCCTGTTCCAACATGACTGCCCACCAGTGCACAAAGCAAGGTCCATAAAGACATGGATGAGCGAGTTTGGGGTGGAGGAACTCGACTGGCCTTCACAGAGTCCTCAACCCGATGGAACACCTTTGGGATGAATTAGAGCAGAGACTGCGAGCCAGGCCTACTTGTCCAACATCAGTGCCTGAGCTCACAAATGTGCTTCTGGAAGAATGGTCAAACATTCCCATAGAACAGCCTTTCTCAACCTTTTAACCACAGAGGAACCCTTGAAATAATTTTCAGGAAAAATTACTATATTTGCAACATATGATACATTAGTGTGATGGTCAGTGGGAAGAATGCTCCTTACACTTGTGGACACTGGGAAGAATTACCTTCTTCCAGATAGCTAAAAAGATCACTGGTGTCAGGGGGAACTTATCTGAGAGGCAGAAATTGCCCATTGCTCAAAGAACCCCTTGCAACCTCTGGAGGAACCCTAGGGATCCACTGAACCCTGGTTGAGAACCACTGCCATAGACACACTCCTAAACTTTGTTAACAGCTTTCCCAGAAGAGTTGAAGCTGTTATAGCCGCAAAGGGTGGGCCAACTTATTATTGAACCCTACGGACTAAGACTGGGATGCCATTAAAGTTCATGTGTGTGTGTAAATGTAGGCGTCCCAAACCTTTTGACAATATAGTGTATCATCCTGAACTAATCAAAACTGACCTAAATGGTAGGCCCCAAATGTTCTGCTGGGAAAGAAGAAGATTATAGACCAGGACAAGACATAAAATTAAGGCACATGCAAAAAAAATTAGTAAATAAATAAAAAAAAAAAAAGGAATATAGCCCTCTAAAAGAATTGCGCCCCCTACTGTAAGGGTGAGAAAAGGCAGAGACAAAATAGAGAATTCCAGGAAACAGCAAAAGCACAGTCCACAGCTAGCATTGCCAGTTGCATCAGCACAGCGAGGGGTCCAAACAGTTACAGATCATAAGGAAAGGGGGAGGGGGGTGGGGGGAGGGGAAGGGTTGGGGGTCAGTAGGCTAATTAATATAAGACAAGTTCCAACAATTTTTTAAAAATATTTGTCAAAAAGTTTAGGTGCCTCTTTTTAGCAAATGCATCCACAGAAAATGGCTAGGACAACAGATTTTGGTTGACATCAAAAGGTCTTTGGTTCCACCAGCTCCAAAACTTTTTTGGTCTTTAGGAAGGCATTTACGTAGGTCAATGTGTGGGTCACCTTGTAAAATGGATAGCCCAAAGGATGTTTCAACAGAATTGTGCTATTTGTTTTTACTACTTTGCCATTCGCTCTAAATTCTTTATTTTTCAGTTGGGTGTTTTGACCGCTGTAGGTGCCAAATTGGCCAACGATGCCCATCTCAAGGTTTAGGTGAAGGGCCGAGAACTCTCAAAAATCAAAACAAGAGTTTTTCAAAAGGAAATTGTTCGAACAATTGTTAGATCCATTATACTTAATTTTACAAGTTTCCTACGATGTCGTTTTAGATACGGTTTTTAAATCGCAATTGGCCACATTCTCAAAAAAAAAAAGTGACTAGGAAACATACTGAGGATGCATTTTTAAAAGGAAGTCACCGGCTGGGTCTTACGGTGCGCCCTGTACAGCCTAGTAAAACAAGTCAGTATTGCACGGCACATAAACTCCAAAACTTCACAGCACTCCATGCATCCTAAAACACCACCGAGACCTCCCTTGGAACCACTCCTCAGGGGCGGGGGCTTTTGGAGGAGGAAGAGTAGGGAGGAGGGTGAGGTAGTTAGGGTCTTAAAATACAACACGGTCATTCCAGTGGATGCAACTTACAAGGGGGCGGTGCTACGAGTCCCAGGGCAGCCAATGGATGCTAGGTATACGTCAGAGCGACAGAGTCATCTCATGTTTTGATTGGACCCTGGCACAAGGTGGGCGGGTTTCAAGCGGCAGAAAAAGAGAAGCTGTTTTGTTTTGGTCATGTGGTTAAAATAAATATTATTTTCTTCTTTTTTTTTTTCTTTTCCTTCTGTTTTATATATTTTTTTTTATTTATTTTCATTTTTATTCATAATTATCTGGACACACAGAAATTAACTCACTAGCAAAAATTCTCCTGTGGTAAAAAAAAAAATTCTATCTGGCCTAAAGTTTAAAATGAAAAATTTGAAACATATTACATTTTTTTTTATATTGGCGATGTATGAGATTTGTAATATAATAAATGAAAACATTGTTACCAAGACCAAGAAAGAAAAATTGAAAATTACTGCAGCAACCCAAGAAATTGGTGGGCGTTTTGATCTTGGGCTCAGAGTAGCTCGTAGCTTCGAAAAAAAATATATTAAATAACGTTCCTGAAGACCTCAAACCCCACATTTTTGCATTTCTAGCTGAAGATGAGACACCGCTCAAATCGACCCAATGTTCTTGTGGTTTATGGCCTTAGCCATAAAGCTCCGGCCACACCCCCTTGATGCGTTTCACCCAACCCACCGGGGCTCGATCACAGAGGATCTCTGGGACCAAGACCCGGTGGATGGAGCAAAACGCTTCAAGGGGGACTAACCGGAGCAGCGGCAGGGAGTTCCTGAAGCCTCTAGCTTCAAGTGGCGCTACAAACTTCTCGTGACCAGAGTTTTTTATTTCTAGATCAAATGTTCTATCACATTTTCCATTCTACCATTCTCTAAATTGTGGTACCTCTACCAGAGATCAACTGTAGGTTCAAAACCCTAATGAGATCATTAGATCCCACTAAGATTCTAGAACCATGTTCTTCTGGGACCTAAGGTTTAGGCAAGTTCACTATTAAGGTTGTTGGCTTATGAACCTTGTTGTGATCAGTAGATTATACTTGGAAGGCTCCTCACCCAGTGATGACCTCATTCCATCACCATGTCAAGGGTCCACTGGGATCAGATCTTCCTTTTTTCTCTCTGGGCTGCGTACTACTTGGAAACAGCAATTAAAAACGATAATGAACGGAAAATAAAACCATGGAAAGACAAACTATTCCAAACAGGAAAGGAGACAGAAGTAGGCACGAGGACCAGACTCACAAAACGGCACCAGATAACACTCAACAGGCCCTTACCACAAGCCTATGACCGCCCACTTTATGGTGGAGCTACGTACAAGGCCCAAAAGTTACTTCTAAATTTCTTTTTCCTCCCAGTTTTCCCCGGATCAGTGGTAAATGTTGACCCCGGACAAACTAGCTTTTGAGTTTCATAAAGTTTAAGGGTTCCACATGTTAAAATTAACCTAAAGCTCCTTCTGGGTTTGACCTACAGTCTTTGGTGAGATTCTCAAGAGCTTTTGTTGGCTCTCTCCTTATGGTACCCACCTGAACTCCTCAATATGGCCGGTTGGCGTCTTTTGGTCTCTTTAGTTGTACTTTGAGTCTCTTCATGCCAATCTGGAAACCGTTCATGGCCTGAATGGCAGCTTGGGCACTGCCGGGATTGTCAAAACTTACAAAGCCTGTGGTGGGACGACAGTGAGACAAAGAGAATAACATCAGAAGGGGTTTCCAACTGATTTGGAAACTAAGTATCGATATTCGCAGCATAAGCCATCCGACGTTTCCCAACAACTGAAGGCACACTCACCGAAGCACTTGCTCTGATTGGTGGCTCTGTCTACAAACACTTTGGCGGAAATGACGTTACCAAATGGCAGGAACATCTGAAGGATCTCCGAATCTGTGAACTCTTGGGGCAGGTGGTAGATAAAGATGTTGCAGCCCTCTGGACCTGAGGTAAAGAAAGGCAACCGGGTATCAAAATTTTGGTCTATCATCATTAGATGTTCTGAAGAGGGGTTTGTCGGAAGGGAGAAAGCATACTCACCCTCTCTTTGTTGCTGCTGCTGTGGGGGCTGCTGGGGTAATAATGGCGGAGGCTGCGTAAAAGCTGGGCTCACCAGGCCATATGCTGCAGGATAGGCAGCTGCAAAAGGAATGCAAAAATGAGATAATATACCAGACTCCAAAATTTGGAAAGTTCCCTGGCCTGTTCTTTGGTTGTTTTTCAAACATCAGTAAACCCCTCCCCCAACAGTAGATCCCCCTCAACAACTGACCCCACCAGCAACATAAGACCCCTCCCCCAACAACAATAGACCCCTCAGCAAGAATCAACAGACTCTCCAGTTGACCAACACTGCTTGCCATTGCATACATTCAGTGCTGGAGGTGCCAGGACTGTGTTCCCCCACATTCCTGCCCTGGTGCGGGGCATTCCCTTTCCTTATTGGTTTCAACCCTATTTGCTGAGGCATCACAAGCACCCTCCCCAAAATATGTAGTCCAGCTCCTGTAATATTCCCATTCACATAACACCTGTTTACCTGTGTAGTGCTGCATGCCGGCGTAGGCTTGCTGTAGAGGGTCCAATTGGGTCACCGGACTCTGGGCTGCAGGAGTGAGACAATAGAGCATTCCATGAAGACTTTTTTGCCAAGGCAATGCAGGTAGACTAACGTGGAGAACATCATACATACCAGTATTACCTGGGTACGGGTGAAGGCCATTGGTGTAGATAGCCTCCGAGCTGGGCTGAACGCTGCTCTGTGTGGGCACTGCGCTATAGCCGTTAACTCCCAGTGTGGCAGGAATGGCTGATACTGGTGTGGCTGCAAGAGTGGGGGGTGTACTGGTACCTGCGCAGACAGAACCAAGATGCGGTGAGCTGCTGTTACATGAGAATGTGTCCATTTGTGCCTCTTGTGGTAGGGCAAGGTAATGTTACAGATCACGAACCATTCCAGGGATATGGTCTTAGACTCCTCCGAATACCGAATATAGTAGTTAGTCACATTCAATTGGATTGTTCCTTCAATGTTTTGATGCTCATCCAAATACCTTTTTCAGTCTTAGTGAGTATAAGGAGCTGCTTGGATGAGCAGCAAAACATCTTCAACATTATAAAACAGGTCCAGCTGAATGTGACTACTACCAGTTATACCATGACCTGGATAAATGAGACCCTTCACGGATATACCAGTAAAAACAAAATTCCTATGATCTGAACTCCCAGAATGCCCTACTTCCCTAAGAAACTTTCTATTTTATATGACCAAACGTTATGGACCATCACACCTATATAAGCTTGTTGGACATCCTATTCCAAAGCCATGGCCATTAATATGGAATTGCCCCCCTTTTGCGGCTATTATACCTCCACTCCTCTGGGAAGGCTTTCCAGAAGATTATGGAGTATCTGTGGGAATTAGTGCACATTTGTGAGGGCAGGTTTTGGCGTTGGATGAGAAGACCTTGTTGACACGTATAGCCTCCCGTTGGGTGCCAAAAAATAAAATTCTTGGCTTGTTCAGTGGGGTTAAAGAACGGCTTTGTGAAGGCCGCTCAGCTTCCTCTGAACCAAGCTTCTAAGTCCTCCTGCTTAGACCCAAAGACCTCCACTTAGGGCCCAATTGTACATCATGTGAAATGAACACTTAGGCATTGTAGGATTAACTAAACATCATTCCCCAACTGTGGGAGATGTTCTCACATGCATACATGGCCTCCACCTAAGGCCCAATTGTACATCATGTGAAATGAACACTTAGGCATTGTAGGATTAACTAAAGATCATTGTCCAACTGTGGGAGATGTTCTCACATGCATGCATGGCAATTTCTGGACCCTGACGGCCTTTAGGTTTAAGCCAGGAGGAGTTGGAAGTCCTTGCTTAGTGAAGAATTTTAGGGGCACCACATGTTCATATGACAATATGGTTACATCAGTAAAAGTCATATGAGGAACCATATGAGGATCCTCCTGTACTGCTTAAGGGTCTAAGTGGCCAATAGTCCTGAATAAACCCACTTTTAGGCCTACATTATGCAATGCAGATACATGTTCTTTGCATCATGATGTACAATATTGATAGCACACATTGTGTACATGTCCCCTCTATCTGGAAAGCAGTGGTGACTGACCGGTTAGGATGACTTACTTGACAGTACTGTCAAAATTGCAAAGGAGAGCACTCCTTCTTTGGGGAATATGGTGGGTGGGATTATTGGGGGTCGTTATACCTCAGTATTTTATGTTTTTGTACAATAAATTATCTTCAGATGGGGACATTGCTATTATAGTGTTGTTAGATATTTGATATCAATTTTATTGTTATAGCATTGCGTGGAAACCATCCATCGAAGTCTAGTAATGGTGTCCTCTGCTTTTAGTTTTTTGACATAAAGTCACTATAGACTCCGGATGGGCAAGGTGTTTGTAGGCCTATAGGTGGGTTCTACGTTCTACTCTCCTTACGTCCAAAATTTTCTTTCCAGGGAAAAACTTTCTGATTTCTAGATCTCCTGAATTGCCCACCCATTTGAAATTCTCAAATAAATCTGAAAATTTGGAACTCACCAGGAAAGAAGGTTTGAAATATTTGTATTTCAGGAAATGTCTACATTTTACTTAAATTTTGAAACTTTCCATGGCCAACCCTAAAATTCCCAACTGAGATTTTTATTCTAAATGTAAAGTCCACTATAGGCTCTGGGCAGGTGAGGTGTTTGTAGGCCTAAAGTTGGGTTTGTGCACAGTTAAAATTTAGATATTGGGTTTTCTAATTTATAAAGGGTCCTTTAAAGAATTATTCACAGAGAACATTCTACTCTCCTTACGTCCAGAATTTGCTTTCCTGGGAAAAACTTTCTGATTTCTGGATCTCCTGAATTGCCCACCCATTGGGATTTCTCAAAGATAACTGAAAATTTGCAACTCACCAGGAAAGAAGGTTTGAAATATTTGTATTTCAGGAAATGTCTACATTGTTTATATTATACTTGAATTGTGAAACTTTCCATGGGCCAACCCTAAAATTCCCAACTGAGATTTTTATTCTAAATGTAAAGTCCACTATAGGTTCTGGACAGGTGAGGTGTTTGTAGGCCTAAAGTTGGGTTTGTGTTCAGTTCACATTTAGATATTGGGTTTTCTACTTTATAAAGGGTCCTTTAAAGAATTAATCACAGAGAACATTCTACTCTCCTTACATCCAAAATTTTCTTTCCTAGGACAAACTTTCACATTTCTGGATCTCCTGATTTGCCCACCCACTGAGAATTCTGGGAGACATCTCAAAATTTGGAACTCACTTGTAAGTAGCTTTGAAACATTTGTGTTTCAGGAAATGTCTAAATTTTACATGAATTTTTCCAAGGCCTACCCTAATAAAACTCACAACTTAGAAGGTTTATTTTTCATGTAAAGTCACTACAAACTCTGGACAGGTGAGGTGTTTGTAGACCTAAACGTGAGTTTGTGCAAAGTTCAAATTTAGAAATAGGTTTTCCTACTTTTTTTTAAGAGTTCTTTAGAGAATTACCCACACAGAACGTTCTACTCCTTACGTCCAAAATGTTCTGATTTCTGGATCTCCTGAATTTCCCATCCATTGGGCATTCTCAAAGAAGTCTCAAAATTTGGTACTCACCAGGAAAGAAGGTTTGAAATATTTGTATTTCAGGAAATGTCTGCATTGTTTACATTTTACTCTATAATGTTTTTCTACTTTCTAAAGAGAAATTTTCCATGGCCTACGCTTCCAAAATCCCCAACCGAGAAGGTTCTTCTGTCTGTACTACCAAATTTCTCTACTCTCCATAAAGAAATATTTCATTATTGGCAGCACTGGAACTAACATATTTCTAATGGTCTCCTTTCTGAACGTCTGAAAATTTGTGCTCTATACCAGCAGTCTCCAAACTTGCTTACCAAAGGGCCAATTCACTATCCTTCAGACTTTAGAAGGGCCGAATTGTGGCCAGTAGAAAATGTCCTGGCATCGGCATTAAGGCACCATCATTGGTGTCAGTGGGAAGAAAAGTGTCCCATTGTTGGTGTCAGTTGAAGGAATAGTATCCATCATTGGTGTCAGTGGAAGGAGTAGTGCCCCATCATTGGTGTCAGTGGGAGGAATACTGCTTCATCATTGGTGTCAGTGGGAGGAATAGTGCCCCATCATTGGTGTCAGTGGGAGGAATAGTGCCCCATTGTTGGTATCAGTGGGAGGAATAGTGCCCTATTGTTGGTATCAGTGGGAGGAATAGTGCCCCATTGTTGGTATCAGTGGGAGGAATAGTGCCCCATTGTTGGTATTAGTGGGAGGAATAGTGCCCCATTGTTGGTATCAGTGGGAGGAATAGTGCCCCATTGTTGGTATCAGTGGGAGGAATAGTGCCCCATTGTTGGTATCAGTGGGGGGAATAGTGCCCCATCATTGGTGTCAGTGGGAGGAATAGTGCCCCATCATTGGTGTCAGTGGGAGGAATAATGCCCCATTGTTGGTATCAGGGGGAGGAATAGTGCCCCATTGTTGGTATCAGTGGGGGGAATAGTGCCCCATCATTGGTGTCAGTGGGAGGAATATTGCCCCATCATTGGTATCAGTGGGAGGAATAGTGCCCCATTGTTGGTGTCAGTGGGGGGAGTAATCCTCAATCACTGGGGTCAGTGGCAGGAATTATGCCCCACTGGTAATGCCAGTGGCAGGAATAGTGTTCCCAAGGGCGGAATAAAGTCATGTAAAGAGCCACATCCGGCCCCCAGTCTGCAATTTGAAGACCTGTGTCACCTGTACTCCCAGAGGTCCTTTCCTGAGTCACAGCAGTCAGAGCCTGGTCTCACCTGAAGAGGATGTGATGGGGGTAATTGGGGTGATGGGAGTGGCTATGATCCCGTTGGGGTTGATTGTCGCCATTTGCTGCATCTGGACGGCGGCCATGGTGGCCATGGGGTTGAGGTAAGCACTGTGCGCGGCCACCAGGGCGGCCTGCTGCTGCATAAGCTGCGGGGGGATGAAAAAACAAACCGTTGTAAAACGACAGAAAGACGAGCGATGGGCGCAACAACACAAGATGAAGAATGGATTGAGACGTCACGTTCCAAGACCATTGGAGAATAGGACAACATGGGGGGGGGGCAATACAGATGTCACACAAAATGAAAGGTGAGTTGGGTGATGATGTCACAAGCAGGAAGTGATGTCACTGGGTAACGTTTAATGATGTTGCCATAACATTTCCTATTTTCAGCCATGTGACTGTTGCTGCTAAAAATAACGATGGTCAAGTCTAGACATGTGCGGTTTGTCTCTTTCCGAATCGAAATTCGGATGAATTTTTCATTATTCAAACATTTTGATGTATCCGAATTTTCGAATTACAGTAGTAATGAATTTAAACAAATCCAAAATAACTAAACTAAATTTCGGAGGAAATTTGAATTCTAATGGAATTCGAAAATAATACAAGATTGGATTAATAAACAAATTCAAAATATAAACATATTGCTGACTATGCCTGAGTGTTGGAAAATAGTCGTCTTCCGAAATTCGAATTTTCGAAAAGAGTGGAATAAAAACAGAATAGAATATGAATAGAATAGATAATAAAGGAATAGAATAGAAAATAATAGAAAATAAAGAATACAATAAGGGGATAGAATAGAACAAAATAGAATAGAAAATAAACAAATAGAATAGAAAAAATAGAATAATAAAAGAAAAAAGGAATAGAATAAAATAGAATACAAAATAAAAGAACAGTACAAAATAGAATAGAAAATAAAAGAATAGAATAAAATAGAATATAAAATAATAGAATAGAATAGAAAAAAAACAATAGAATAAAATAAAATCTGTCTACCAAAATTTGAATTTTGAAAAGAATAGAATAAAATATAAAAGAATTGAATAGAAAATGAAATAAATAAATGAATAAAATAGAAAAGATTTTAATAGAATAGAAAAGAGTAGAATACAATGGAATAGAATAGAAAAAAATAGAAAGAAAAGAACTGTCTTCCGAAATTAGTTTAGAATAGAATAGATTTGAATTGGAATGCTGATTCAATACTATTCAATTCAGTTGAATTTGAATACAAATAAACAAAACTAAATGAATTCTGAAAAATAACTGAACAAATGTAATTAAACTAAATTTTTTAAATAAATCGAAACGAAAGAAATTTTTGCATTGCACATGTCTAGTCAAGGTCAATAACGATCTATAACACTTAAATTGAGATGAATGTCACCCGGATATGTATCCAAAATTGTCAACGTTGATGTTGGAGACCATTAAGTGGTACAAAATGTACAAAATTGGGCTACAAATTTTTTATTTTTTTTGCCTTTTAAATATTTCCACATTTCAAATTTGATGTTATTAAAAATAACGATGGTGACGTCTGATGATGATCATCAGAACTTGAATTGAGATGAATGTCACCCAGAAATTTAGACAAAGTTGTCAACTTTGATGTTAGAAACAGTAAGTGCTACAAAATTTATAAAATTGGGCTACAAAATTTTTATTTGCCTCCTCAATGTTCCCACATTTTGAATGCGACTGTTGCTGCTAAAAATAACGATGGTGACATCAGATAACGACCATCAAAACTTGAATTGAGATGAATGTCACCTGGATATGTATCCAAAATTGCCAACGTTGAAGTTGGAGACCATTAAGTGGTACAAAATTTACAAAATTGGGCTACATATTTTTTAATTTTTTTGCCTCTTAAATATCTCCACATTTCGAATTTGATTTGATTAAAAATAACGATGATGACGTCTGATAATAATCATCAGAACTTGAATTGACATGAATGTCACCCAGAAATGTAGACAAAGTTGTCAAGGTTGATGTCGGAAACCAAAATGCTACAAAATTTGTAAAATTGGGCTTCACATTTTTTTTTTTTTGCCTCCTAAATGTTGCCACATTTTGAATGTGACTGTTGCTGCTAAAAATAACGATGGTGACGTCTGATAAAGACCATCAAAACTTGAATTGAGATGAATGTCACCTGGATATGTATCCAAAATTGTCAACGTGGATGTTGGAGACCATTTATTGGTAGATAATTTACAAAATTGGGCTACAAACTTTTTCTTTTTCCTTTTAAATGTTGCCACATTTTGAAAGTGACTGTTAAAAATAACGATGGTGACGTCAGATAATGATCACCAAAACTTGAATTGAGAGGAATGTCACCCAGAAATTTAGACAAAGTTGTCAACTTTGATGTTGGAAACTGTAAGTGTTACAAAATTTATAAAATTGGGCTACAACATTTTTTTTTTGCCTCCTAAATTTTGCCACATCTTGAATGAGACTGTTGCTGCTAAAAATAACGATGGTGACCTCTGATAACAACCATCAAAACCTGAATTGAGATGAATGTCACCTGGATATGTATCCAACATTGTCAGCATTGATGTTGGAGACCATTAGGTGGTAGATAATTTACAAAATTGGGCTACAAATGTTTTTTTTTTTTTGCCTCCTAAATTTTGCCACAATTTGAATGAGACTGTTGCTGCTAAAAATATCAATAGTGACACCTGATAACAATCAGTAAAACTTGAATTGAGATGAATGTCACCTGGATATGTACTCAAAATTGTCAACGTTGATGTTGGAGACCATTAGGTGGTAGATAATTTACAAAATTGGGCTACAAAATTTTCTTTTGCCTTTTAAATGTTGCCACATTTTGAATGTGACTGTTGCTGCTAAAAATAATGATGGTGACGTCTGATAACGATCATCAAAACTTGAATTGAGATGAATGTCACCTGGATATGTATCCAAAATTGTCAGCATTGGAGACCTTTAGGTGCTACAAAATTTACAAAATTGGGCTATAACATTTTTGTTTTGCCATTACAATGTTGCCACATTTTGAATTTATTAATGGTTTGAAAGGCAATTTTGGAAAATTTTATAGAGGCATGAGATGGAAACCATCCTTCTCCCGAACCACATATGACCTCCAGGGTCACTCCAGAACCGGGATTCTGAGGACTGAAAATTTCCTCAAATTATAAGTCAAAACAGGAGCAATCAGGGGTTTGATTTTTGTGGGGACAAAGGTCAACATGGAAGGTGACATCCATTCTGCTTTGGTGTGGGGGGGGAGGAGCATGCGGTGTCACGAGGGTAACTCCGAAAAGGGGATGATGATGTCACAGCGACACGGTCATGCATTACACACATAGAAAAATTTGGTAAAGAAAAGGGCACTGAATTCACCTGGTCACTTACTGCCTGTGTGTACGCGCTGTACGCCCCGAACTGGAGGGCAATGGGGCTGAACATGCCGAGCTGATTGGCCACTTGCTGCATCCGACGCAGCCCCCGTTCTTTCTCCGTGTCGGCGAATTTCACCACCAGGCTGGAGGAGGCTCCCTGCAGAAATTAGAGGGCAGACTGGTGTTAGCGCACGTGACGTGACGCACACCTAAATGGGTCACGTGACTACCCTGTAGGAGGATAAACTGGCTGGACCGTCATGGCTGCCGCATCCACACACACCCGCAACCTCCACAAAGTAAGCACACATCTACATGAGGGGGTTGGTGGAGTCACTAATCGTCTTACCGGCAGTGTCCGACTCCCGTGGAGCGCGTTGATGGCCGCCTGCGCCTCTGAATGTGTCTGATACTTCACAAATGCACAACCTAAGCGCGGGAGATACCACATTACTATACGACACAAGGGGGCAGCACCGCAGCACAAAGATCACACAACAGAATGGCCGAAACCACGTCACATGTGGGCTACCTCCCCTATGGGCGGGGCAGTAGGGTAATAAAGCACCGCCCAAAAACTGCTATTAACAGGGAGATGGAACGTGGGCCAAATAAAAAAAATGGCCGCTCCACTTTAGGTGACTGATAAGGAGGAATTCCAGGCAAATGCAGAAAAAAGGCTTGCTTTTGCATTGTTGGCGCCATAAAGGGGCGGGGTTTGAGATTTGCCTGGAGTTGCCCTTTAAATTTGAAGACCACACCCCAGGCCTTACCTTTGCTGGTCCCGTCCGGCCCCCGGAGGACCGTACACTCGTCTATGTTCCCGAAGGGTTCAAACATCCTGCGGACGTCCTCGTCTGTCTGCTGCTTTCCCAGCATGCCCACAAACAGCTTGCGGTCCTCTAGGTAGCGGAGAGAGAAAAGAGGAGGGGAGGTTCGAGGAGGAAGTCCAATTAATGAGTCACATGACCCCCCCCACCAATTGCTTCCCTACATCTTCCAGATGCTGTAAAGTGTCTCTGTTAAAGATTCAGCCGAGTGGGGGTTGGGGGGGGTCGCCTCTTGCAAAGGTCACACCCCCCCAACCGACACTGCAAGTTCACTTATGTGACGTGACGTCATGGCGCACATAACTGCACTGGAGCATCATGGGATTGTACTGGTGACTTTAGACAAGTCAGATAGAGCCCCGCCTCATTTCCGAGCTGGAGGACATTCAGCAACATCTAGCCTTTCCTCCCCCAGCCTGACTGGCCACGCCCCTTTCATTCATTGGACTTCAGCTCTGTCAATCGTGGAGGCTCAGCATCACATGTGGGCGTTGCCTAGCCAGACTGACACTCACCCATCAAGGCGTTTTAGATATTTGCATAACCCCTCCCACTGCTTGCATCATGGGTGAGGGATTTCCCTTTTTACTCATTGGATTTCGGTTCTTCCAATCGTGGAGGCTTATTATCGAAATGGGAGTTACCTATGCAAATAAACGACCACTCCTCCAGACTGTTCCCCCACCCATCAAGGCGTTTTTGATATTTGCATAACTCCTCCCACTGCTTGCATCAGGACTGAGGGCTTTTCCTTTATAATCATTGAATTTCAGTTCTTCCATTCATGGAGGCTTATTATTGAATGTGGGCGTTACCTATGCAAATACAGCCTGCCTAGGAATGCCCAGACTCATCCACCCATCATGGTGTTTTGATATTTGCATAACCCCTCCCACTGCTTGCATCACGGATGAGGGCTTTCCCTTTTTACTCATTGGATTTCAGTTCCAATCATGGAGGCTTGTTATCGAATGTGGGTGTTACCTATGCAAATAAACGACCACTCCTCCAGACTGTTCCCCACCCATCAAGGCATTTTTGATATTTGTATAACTCCTCCCACTGCTTGCATCAGCGCTGAGTGCTCTTCCTTTTCATTCATTGGATTTCAGTTCTCCAATCATGGAGTATCAGTATCAAATGTGGGTGTTACCTATGCAAATCCAGCCTGCCTAGGAACGCCCACACCTCCAGACTGTTCCCCACCCATCAAGGAATTTTGATATTTGCATAACTCCTCCCACTGCTTGCATCACGGATGAGGGCTTTCCCTTTCTACTCATTGGATTTCAGTTCTTCCAATCATGGAGGATCAGTATAAAATGTGGGCATTACCTATGCAAATACAGCCTGCCTAGGAACACCCACTCCTCCAGACTGTTCCCCACACATCCAGAAATTTTGATATTTGCATAACTCCTCCCACTGCTTGCATCACGGATGAGGGCTTTCGCTTTCTACTCATTGGATTTCAGTTCTTCCAATCATGGAGGCTTATTATCGAATGTGGGCGTTACCTATGCAAATACAGCCTGCCTAGGAACGCCCACTCCTCCAGACTGTTCCCCACCCATCAAGGAATTTTGATATTTGCATAACTCCTCCCACTGCTTGCATCGGGTCTGAGGCTGGGTGCTGTGGTGTTTTCAGTAAGCTATGTACAGCCCCCTGCTGGCCCCTCCCATCATCCCATGATCTGCCTGCATTGCATAGAGAAGCACAGAGATCCAGTGATGACATCACCGGATATATTATAAGGGATGGAATGAAAATCAAAAAGCTTTATTTACAAAATGTCATTATAATGTTGGTGGGGGTGGGGGAGGGGGAGAGTGAAAAATGCTCGGAAGGAGACCGGAAAGTGTTCATTGAACACATGACAGGGGAGGGGTGCACAGGGGGCCTTGTGGGAAGTGGAAAGATTCTGATTGGTTGTGGGGGGGGGGGGTCACCTACCTCCTCGGCTCTCGCTGTCAGCGGGTTTCACTTGGATCGGTCGATTCATCTAGAAGAAAGACAGAAAATTAATGTCGGCGTGGATAGAATTCCTGAGTAGCGAATAGAAAGATATTCTGTGTCTGTGGGGTGACATCGCCCGCCGGGGTCCCGCAGGTGGGAGCACAAGAGCTGTGGATGATATACCCCATCAGGGCCCATTCACACGCGTGTTTTGTGGTAATAAGCGTGAAAACGCACAAATTCATGTGCGTTACCACGAGGCTTTGGGCCATGCGTTTACCATCGATACAAAGCCATACACCTCCCCATATGATGCACTGTGGTGTCATTCATTGTCAACGGCACCACAATGCTTTATTTAGTACAGCCTAATTACAACGCAGCAATGCTCAACACATTTACCATGCGTTGTACATGTACTGTGCGTTGTACATGTACTGTGTGTTGTAGGGTTGGGGTTGTAGTGCGTTGTAGGGTTGGGGTTGTAGTGCGTTGTACATGTTACCGTGCATTGTAGGGTTGGGGTTGTAGTGCATTGTACATGTAGTTTGCGTTGTACGGTTGTGGTTGTAGTGTGTTGTACGGTTGTGTGTTGTAGTGTGTTGTACGGTTGGGGTTGTAGTGTGTTGTACAGTTGGTATTGTAGTGGCTCAGGGTTGTAGTGTGTTGTATGGTTGGGGTTGTAGTGGCTCAGGGTTGTAGTGCGTTGTAAGGTTCGGGGTTGTAGTGTGTTGTATGGTTGGGGTTGTAGTGCGTTGTACGGTTGGTATTGTAGTGGCTCGGGGTTGTAGTGTGTTGTATGGTTGGGGTTGTAGTGACTCGGGGTTGTAGTGCATTGTAAGGTTCGGGGTTGTAGTGTGTTGTACTGTTGGGATTGTAGTGCGCTGTACATGTTACCGTGCGTTGTAGGGTTGGGGTTGTAGTGCATTGTACGTGCGTTGTACGGTTGGGGTTGTAGTGTGTTGTACTGTTGGGGTTGTAGGGTTCGGGGTTGTAGTGTGTTGTACGGTTGGGGTTGTAGTTTGTTGTACGGTTGGGGTTGTAGTGGCTCAGGTTGTAGTGTGTTGTACGGTTGGGGTTGTAGTGGCTCAGGTTGTAGTGTGTTGTACGGTTGGGGTTGTAGTGGCTCGGGTTGTAGTGTGTTGTACGGTTGGGGTTGTAGTGGCTCGGGTTGTAGTGTGTTGTACGGTTGGGGTTGTAGTGGGTTGGGGTTGTAGTGTGTTGTACTGTTTGGGTTGTAGTGCGTTGTACATGTAGTGGGTTGTACGGTTGGGGTTGTAGTGCGTTGTAGGGTTCGGGGGTTGTAGTGCGTTGTAGGGTACGGGGTTGTAGTGTGTTGTACGGTTGGGGTTGTAGTGCGTTGTAAGGTTGGGGTTGAAGTGCGTTCATTCTTTGCAGTACGTTAGCTGACTGTTGATAGTGACTGGGCTGCCCTAACACAGCACACATAAACACACACCGCTGGAGCGCTTACGTCTGATTGGGCCCCGAGGAGGGCGGCTTGGTAATCTAAATGTAGACTGCGCTCCATTGTAAATCATCAGGATGAGGATCGTACATGGAGACATCGGCCGGCAATGTAGGCGGAGCTAAGTATAAGCAGGCGGGGGGATGGTAGGTGCCCGGTGTGGGTGTTGCTGCTCTTATCAATAGGAGGTCTGACATGGACATTGACTGTGGGGGAGGGGTACCAGGTGGAGGAAGATAAACAGTGGCGGGGGTTGGGTTGTGGGACCAGACCACAGTGGGCTGGCAGTAACCATCTCTATCAGTCATCTATAACACTGCAAAATGTTTTAACAGTCCCTTGTAACAACGTAACCATCTCTAACAGTCCCTTGTAACACCGTAACCATCTCTAGCAGTACCTTGTAACACCGTAACCATCTCTAACAGTCCCTTGTAACACCGTAACCATCTCTAGCAGTACCTTGTAACACCGTAACCATCTCTAACAGTCCCTTGTAACACTGTACCCATCTCTAGCAGTCCCTTGTAACACCGTAATCATCTCTAATAGTCCCTTGTAACACCGTAACCATCTCTGACCGTAACCATCTCTAGCAGTCCCTTGTAACACCGTAATCATCTCTAATAGTCCCTTGTAACACTGTAACCATCTCTATCAGTGAACTATAACACAGCAACAGGTTCTAACAATCCCTTGTAACACCGTAACCATCTGTAGCAGTCCCTTGTAACACCGTAACCATCTCTAGCAGTCCCTTGTAACACCGTAACCATCTCTAACAGTCCCTTGCAACACCGCAATAATTTCTAGTAGTTCCTTGTAACACTAACCATCTCTAACAGTCCCTTGTAACACTGTCACCATCTGTAGCAGTCTTTTATAAAAATGCAACTGCCTCTTACAGTCTCTTGCAACACAGCAAACGCCTTTAGCACTTCCCTGTAACCAGAGATGAGCCTTGACACATTCAAACTAGAGTCCTATCCCGTGTTTGCCGGCCTGCCAGGAAGCTGGCACTGTAGGAATTCTCCAGCTGTACATGATTGGTCAGTGCCAGTGACAGCCCCCTGGCGGGCTTGTACACATGGGCTCGGATCTTACTGCAAACACACCAGAGCTCATCACTACCTGAGGTCTCTGTTATGTGACGGCTTCTTTAGTGCCCCTTAACAGCAGTGAGCGCAGACAGGTGATAGGACGGCCTCACAGCCCAACCCTCCACCCTCAGCCTGACACCTGGCATAACACTCAACCTGACACCTGGCATAACACTCAACCTGACATTCAACCCAACACCTGGCCTGACATTCAACCCAACACCCGGCCTGACTTTCAACCCAACACCTGGCTTGACTTTCAACCCAACACCTGGCCTGACACTCAGCCCAACATTCAGCCTAAACACCCTGCCTGACACTCAACCCAACACCTGGCCTGACACTCAACCCAACACCTGGCCTGACACTCAATCCAACACCTGGTCTGACACTCAGCCCAACACCTGGCCTGACACTCAATCCAACACCCGGCCTGACACTCAATCCAACACCCGGCCTGACACTCAATCCAACACCTGGCCTGACACTCAACCCAACACCTGGCCTGACACTCAACCCAACACCTGGCCTGACACTCAATCCAACACCTGGTCTGACACTCAATCCAACACCTGGCCTGACACTCAACCCAACACCTGGCCTGACACTCAACCCAACACCTGGCCTGACACTCAACCCAACAACTGGCCTGACACTCAGCCCAACACCTGGCCTGACACTCAATCCAACACCTGGCCTGACACTCAATCCAACACCTGGCCTGACACTCAATCCAACACCTGGCCTGACACTCAATCCAACACCTGGCCTGACACTCAATCCAACACCTGGCCTGACACTCAACCCAACAACTGGCCTGACACTCAACCCAACACCTGGCCTGACACTCAGACCAACATTCAGCCCAATACCCGGCCTGACACTCAATCCAACACCTGGTCTGACACTCAGCCCAACACCTGGCCTGACACTCAGACCAACATTCAGCCCAACACCTGGCCTGACACTCAGACCAACATTCAGCCCAACACCCGGCCTGACACTCAATCCAACACCTGGTCTGACACTCAGCCCAACACCTGGTCTGACACTCAATCCAACACCTGGCCTGACACTCAATCCAACACCTGGCCTGACACTCAGCCCAACACCTGGCCTGACACTCAGCCCAACACCTGGCCTGACACTCAATCCAACACCTGGTCTGACACTCAATCCAACACCTGGCCTGACACTCAGCCCAACACCTGGCCTGACACTCAATCCAACACCTGGCCTGACACTCAGCCCAACACCTGGCCTGACACTCAATCCAACACCTGGCCTGACACTCAATCCAACACCTGGCCTGACACTCAATCCAACACCTGGCCTGACACTCAACCCAACAACTGGCCTGACACTCAGCCCAACACCTGGCCTGACACTCAATCCAACACCTGGCCTGACACTCAATCCAACACCTGGCCTGACACTCAATACAACACCTGGCCTGACACTCAATCCAACACCTGGCCTGACACTCAATCCAACACCCGGCCTGACACTCAATCCAACACCTGGCCTGACACTCAACCCAACAACTGGCCTGACACTCAACCCAACACCTGGCCTGACACTCAGACCAACATTCAGCCCAATTCCCGGCCTGACACTCAATCCAACACCTGGTCTGACACTCAGCCCAACACCTGGCCTGACACTCAGACCAACATTCAGCCCAACACCCGGCCTGACACTCAATCCAACACCTGGTCTGACACTCAGCCCAACACCTGGTCTGACACTCAATCCAACACCTGGCCTGACACTCAATCCAACACCTGGCCTGACACTCAGCCCAACACCTGGCCTGACACTCAGCCCAACACCTGGCCTGACACTCAGCCCAACACCTGGCCTGACACTCAATCCAACACCTGGTCTGACACTCAATCCAACACCTGGCCTGACACTCAGCCCAACACCTGGCCTGACACTCAATCCAACACCTGGCCTGACACTCAGCCCAACACCTGGCCTGACACTCAATCCAACACCTGGCCTGACACTCAATCCAACACCTGGCCTGACACTCAACCCAACAACTGGCCTGACACTCAGCCCAACACCTGGCCTGACACTCAACCCAACACCTGGTCTGACACTCAGCCCAACACCCGGCCTGACACTCAGACCAACATTCAGCCCAATTCCCGGCCTGACACTCAATCCAACACCTGGCCTGACACTCAGACCAACATTCAGCCCAACACCTGGCCTGACACTCAGACCAACATTCAGCCCAACACCCGGCCTGACACTCAATCCAACACCCGGCCTGACACTCAACCCAACACCTGGCCTGACATTCAACCCAACACCCGGCCCGACACTCAATCCAACACCCGGCCCGACACTCAACCCAACACCTGGCCTGACATTCAACCCAACACCTGGCCTGACATTCAACCCAACACCCGGCCCGACACTCAATCCAACACCCGGCCCGACACTCAATCCAACACCTGGCCTGAAACGCAACCCAACATTCAGCCCAACACCCGGCCTGACACTTAGCCCAAACCTCTGAGGGCTTCACAGAACAGCTGTATTTATACTGAGATTACATGACACACAGGGGGACTCTATTTGCTAATTAGGGGACTTCTGAAGGCAATTGGTTGCACTAGATTTTAGTTAGGGGTATCAGATTAAAAGGGGGGTGAATACAAATCCCCCCCCCACCCACACACTTTTCACAGATTTATTTGTATCATTTATCATTTTCCTTCCACTTCACAATTATGGTCACTTTGTGTCGTCTATCACATAAAATCCCAATAAAATACATTTACGTTTCTGGTTGTAACATGAGAAAATGTGGAAGATTTCAGGGGGTGTGAATACTTTTTCAAGGCGCTGTATATCGGAGTCACATGACGCGATATGTACGGGATGTTACATTGTATATCAGGGCCTCGGTGTGCTGGATTGATACATTGTGTCAGGAGGGTGTGGCTTTGTGATGTCACCTCCTACGATTGTCCTATTTCTGTCTGCATGTGTAATGAATATTGCCAGCCTGTGACCATTTCAGAGGACCCCCCCCCCTCCCCTCCCCCACACACAGTTCACTATGGAGTTCATGGTACCCCTCATCGTTGCCCATGCTAGGAGGGGGGCGGGGGATTTCTCTGGCACTGTCAGGGTTACACTGTGGTCCTGATGCTGGAGGATGGAAAGTTGCCATGGTGACCAGCTCTACATCCAGTCCTTGCAGTTGCTAGGAGACGGGCGATACCCCCGGTACGGCATGCCAGGCTGGGGATCAGAAGCTGGCTGGCAGGATGGGGGGCAGGGATGGTTTTGGGGTATAATTTGGCAGAAGGAAGGACATTTTCATAACTCCCCCCTCCCCCCCCGTCCTGTCTGTGCCCCGTAGCCTCCCCCCCCTCCCTTCTTCCACAGAGAAGCTTCCAGCGGATCATTCACACAGAGCCAGATGCTCAGTTACCATGGAAACCCCAGAACACGTTCCCTGGCAACCACCCACTCGCCCAGATCTATCCGTAAGGTTGCCGGGTAACCACAGTGACATCATCACTTCTCCATGTAAACAATAGAAGGAGGGGGAGGGGGGGCACTGGGAATGATGGGGGGGGGGGGGCACTGGGAATGATGGGAGGGGGGGAGGGGGGGTAATGAAGAATTGCTGGAGACTTAATACAGACGGAGCCACAAATCCGGGTCATTCCAGAATTTACTACATCCATCCATCCCCCTCCATCATCCATCCATCCATTCCTCTCCATCATCCATCCATCCATTCCCCTCTCCATCCATCCCTCCCCCTCTTCATCCATCCATCCCCCTCCATCATCCATCCACCCATCCCTCCCCCTCTCCATCCATCCCTCCCCCTCTCCATCATCCATCCACCCATCTATCCATCCATCCATCCTCTTCACCCCCCTCCCCATCCATCCCCCTCTCCATCCATCCATCCCCCTCCATCATCCATCCACCCATCCCTCCCCCTCTCCATCCATCCATTCCCCTCTCCATCCATCACTCCCCCTCTTCATCCATCCATCCCCCTCCATCATCCATCCACCCATCTATCCATCTATCCCCTCTCCATCCATCCATTCCTCTCTCCATCCATCCCTCCCCCTCTTCATCCATCCATCCCCCTCCATCCACCCATCTATCCATCCATCCATCCTCTTCACCCCCCTCCCCATCCATCCCCCACTCCATCCATCCCCCTCTCCACCCCCTCCTTATTCATCCATCCCACTCTCCATCCATCCATCCCCCCTCTCCATCCCCCTCCCCATCCATAACCCTCTCCATCCATCCATCCACCCATCCCCCCTCTCCATCTATCCATCCCCCTCCCCATCCATTCCCCACTCCATCCATCCCCCTCTCCACCCATCCATCCATCCCCCTCTCCACCCCCTCCTTATCCATCCATCCCACTCTCCATCCATCCCCCTCTCCATCCATCCCCCTCTCCATCCATCCATCCCCCACTCCATCTATCCATCCACCCATCCCCCCTCTCCACGCCCCCTCCATCCATTGATCCCCCACTCCATCCATCCATCCATCCCCCTCCTCATCCACCCCCCTCTACATCCATCCAATTCTGGGTCATTCCAGAATTTACTACAACCCCTCTACATCTATCCATCCATCCCTCTCTCCATCCATCCATCAAAGTCATGCTTGGAATTCTGACAGATCACTACACAAAGCATCCATCCCTCTCTATATCCATCCATCCATCCATCCTTCCTTCCATCCATCCCTCTCTATATCCATCCATCCTTCCTTTCATCCATCCCTCTCTATATCCATCCATCCCTCTCTATATCCATCCATCCTTCCTTCCATCCATCCATCCCTCTCTATATCCATCCATCCTTCCTTCCATCCATCCCTCTCTATACCCATCCATCCTTCCTTCCATCCATCCATCCCTCTCTATATCCATCCTTCCTTCCTTCCATCCATCCCTATATCCTTCCACCCTTCTCTATATCCATCCATCCCTCTCTATATCCATCCTTCCACCCCTCTCTATATCCATCCATCCTTCCTTCCATCCATCCCTCTCTATATCCATCCATCCTTCCTTCCATCCATCCCTCTCTTTATCCATCCATCCTTCCATCCATCCCTCTCTATATCCATCCTTCCATCCATCCCTCTCTATATCCATCCATCCTTCCATCCCTCTCTACATCCATCTATCCATCCATCCTTCCTTCCATCCATCCCTCTCTATATTCTTCCATTCATATCTCTTTATATCCATCCATCCATCCCACTCCATATCCATTCTTCAATCCATTCTATCTATCTATCTATCTATCTATCTATCTATCTATCTATCTATCTATCTATCTATCTATCTATCTATCTATCTATCTATCTATCTATCCTTCCTTCTTCTTCCCTTCCTTCCATCCATCCTTTTCACTGTCTATCCATCCATCTACCCACCCTTCTATTCATCTATCTATCCATCCATCTGTCCACTCGCCTGTCCATCCATCCATCTATCTATCCATCCACCTTTCCATCCATCCAACCATTAATCCTTTCTTTGATCTGATCACTCATTCAACCATCTGTCTGTCCTTCCATCCATCCATCCACCCTTCTATTCATCCACCCATCCATCTACCATTCCATCCTTCTATCCAATCACCCATCCAACTAAACATCTGTCTGTCTGTTTGTTCATCCATCCAATTATCCACCCTTATCCATTCAATCTTCTATCTATCTATCTATCTATCTATCTATCTATCTATCTATCTGTCTGTCTGTCTGTCTGTCTGTCTGTCTGTCTGTCTGTCTGTCTGTCTGTCTGTCTATCTATCTATCTATTCTCATAAAAGTAAGTACACCCCTCACATGTTTGGAAATATTTTATTCTATCTTTTCATGTGACAACACTGAAGAAATGAGACTTTGCTACAATGTAAAGTAGTGGGTGTCATAGTCTGGGGGCTGCATGAGTGCTGCCAGCACTGGGGAGCCACAGATCATTGAGGGAACCATGAATGCCAACATGTACTGTGACATACTGAAGCAGAGCATGATCCCCTCCCTTCAGAGACTGGGGGGCAGGGCAGTATTCCAACATAACGACCCCAAACACCTCCAAGACGACCACTGCCTTGCTAAAGAAGCTGAGGGTAAAGGTGATGGACTGGCCAAGCGTCTCCAGACCTAAACCCTATTGAGTATCTGTGGGGGATCCTCAAACAGAAGGTGGAGGAGCGCAAGGTCTCTAACATCCACCAGCTCTGTGATGTCATCATGGGGGAGGGGAAGAGGACTCCAGTGACAACCTGTGAAGCTCTGGTGAACTCCATGCCCAAGAGGGTTAAGGCAGTGCTGGAAAATAATGGCGGCCACACAAAATATTGACACTTTGGGCCCAATTTGGAGATTGTCACTTAGGGGTGTACTGACTTTTGTTGCCAGCGGTTTAGACATTAATGGCTGTGTGTTGAGTTATTTTGAGGGGACAGCAAATTTACACTGTTATACAATCTGTACACTCACTACTTTACATTGTAACAAAGGGGGAGATTTACTAAAACTGGAGCACTCAGAATCTGATGCAGCTGTGCATGGTAGCCAATCAGCTTCTAACTTCAGCTTGTTCAATTAAGCTTTGGCAATAAAACCTGGAAGCTGATTGGTTTCTATGCAGAGCTGCACCAGATTTTGCACTCTCCAGTTTTAGTAAATAACCCCCAAAGTGTCATTTATTCAGTGTTGTCACATGAAAAGATAGAATGTGAGGGGTGTACTTACTTTTGTGAGATACTGTATCTATCTATCTATCTATCTATCTATCTATCTATCTATCTATCTATCTATCTATCTATCTATCCATCCTTTTATTCAGCCACCCATTTGTCCCTCCATCCATCTGTCCATCTTACCACCCATCCATCTGACCATCCATCCGTCCATCTGTCCCTCCATCTATCCATCTTCCGACCCATCCATCTGACCATCAATCCATTCATCCATCCGTCCATCTTACCACCCACCCACCCATCTGACCATCAATCCATTCATCCATCCGTCCATCTTACCACCCACCCATCCATCCAGCCGGCCATCTGACCATTCCTATATCTCTCTCCTATATCTATAGTTTGGAAGGGTTGGCTGTGGCCCCCCCGGGTTCTGGGGCTCTGGAATGTCTCAGTTGTTGAAGTTTTCCCCAGGACTAGGGACCCCCCGGATTGGGTTCAGGAGCCCGGAGACTTTGTAGAGACTTGTGAGGGATGAAGCCTCTAACTCCGGGTCCCCATTGTACCGGCTCAGGTCTGTCCAGGGGCTGCCCGTGTTTCAGGGCTCTTCACCTGGAGAGAAGCTGCTGCACGAGCGACATGTGTGACCGTCTTTGTTTAGGAGATTCCTCTCTTCTTTTTTTCCCACTCCTTTTCTTTTTTCTCCTTATTGTTGGGGAACAGGAAAGGGGTGTGACCTATAACTTTCTTTGGTGAAGTGTTTTCATTCCTGCGTTATTGTGTAATATGCGACATGCTGATAAGAAGGGAGTGTGCGCTGTCTATTCATCCAATCAGAATCATCCTACTCCTCCCTTTTATATCCTACCTTTATTACATTGCATTTCCTTTCTATTGTTTTCTTTTTTCTCTTTATTTTGTTCTGTACCAAAAATGTAACAAAAACAATCTAATAAAAAAAAAAAAAAGTGTGACTGGCACTGAGCCCTGAGCATTGGTCAATGTGCCCTGAACACCGAGCACTGAACACTGAACACTGAGCACTGAGCACTGAGCACTGAGCACTGAGCACTGAGCACTGGGCACTGAACACTGAGCACTGAGCACTGAACACTGAGCACTGAGCACTGGGCACTGAACACTGAGCACTGAGCACTGAACACTGAGCACTGAACACTGAGCACTGAACACTGAGCACTGAGCACTGGGCACTGAACACTGAGCACTGAGCACTGAACACTGAGCACTGAGCACTGGGCACTGAACACTGAGCACTGAGCACTGAGCACTGGGCACTGAACACTGAGCACTGAGCACTGAGCACTGAGCACTGGGCACTGAACACTGAGCACTGAGCTCTGCGCACTGAGCACTGAACACTGAGCACTGGGCACTGAACACTGGGCACTGGGCACTGGGCACTGAACACTGGGCACTGAGCACTGGGCACTGAACACTGAGCACTGAGCACTGAGCACTGGGCACTGAACACTGAACACTGAGCACTGAGCACTGAGCACTGGGCACTGGGCACTGAACACTGAGCACTGAGCACTGGGCACTGAACACTGGGCACTGAACACTGAGCACTGAGCACTGGGCACTGAACACTGAGCACTGGGCACTGGGCACTGAACACTGGGCACTGAACACTGAGCAGTGGGCACTGAGCACTGGGCACTGAACACTGAGCAGTGGGCACTGAACACTGAACACTGGGCACTGAACACTGAGCACTGGGCACTGAGCACTGAGCACTGGGCACTGAACACTGAGCACTGGGCACTGTGCACTGAACACTGAGCACTGGGCACTGAACACTGAGCACTGTGCACTGGGCACTGAACACTGAGCACTGGGCACTGAACACTGAGCACTGGGCACTGTGCACTGAACACTGGGCACTGAACACTGAGCACTGGGCACTGAACACTGAGCACTGAACACTGAGCACTGAACACTGGGCACTGTGCACTGAACACTGGGCACTGAACACTTGGCACTGAACACTGAGCACTGGGCACTGAACACTGGGCACTTAGCACTTGGCACTCGGCACTGAGCACTTGGCACTGGGCACTGAACACTGGGCACTGAACACTGAGCACTGAACACTGAACACTGAGCACTGAGCACTGGGCACTGAACACTGAGCACTGGGCACTGGGCACTGAACACTGGGCACTGAACACTGAACACTGAGCACTTGGCACTGAACACTGGGCACTAAACACTGAGCACTTGGCACTGAACACTGGATCACTGAACATTGAGCTGAACACTGGGGACTAAACACTGGGCACTGAACACTGGGCACTGAGCACTGCGCTCTGAGCACTGGGCAATGAACACTGGGTACTGAACACTGAGCACTGGGCACTGAACACTGGATCACTGAACACTGGGCACTGAACACTGAGCACTGGGCACTGAACATTGAGCTGAGCACTGGGAACTAAACACTGAGCACTGGGCACTGAACACTGAGCACTGGGCACTGAACACTGCGCTCTGAGCACTGGGCAATGAACACTGGGCACTGAACACTGAGCACTGGGCACTGAACACTAGGCACTGAGCACTGGGCACTGAACACTTGGGCACTGAACACTGAGCACTAAACACTGGGCACTGGGCACTGAACACTGGGCACTGAACACTGGGCACTGAACACTGAACACTGGGCACTGAACACTGGGCACTGAACACTGAGCACTGAACACTGGGCACTGAGCACTGGGCACTGAGCACTGAACACTGAGCACTGGGCACTGAGCACTGCGCTCTGAACACTGAGCACTGAACACTTGGCACTGAACACTGGGTACTGAGCACTGAACACTGGGCACTGAACACTGAGCAATGGGCACTAAACACTGAGCACTGGGCACTGAAAACTGGGCACCGAACACTGGGCACTGAACACTGGGCACTGACCACTGGGCACTGAATGCTGGGCACTGAGCACTGGGCACTGAACACTGAGCACTTGGCACTGAACACTGGGCACTGAACACTGAGCACTGGGCACTGAACACTGGGCACTGAGCACTGCGCTCTGAACACTGGGCACTGAACACTGCGCTCTGAACACTGAGCACTGAACACTGGGCACTGAACACTGGGCACTAAACACAGAACACTGAGCACTGGGCACTGAACACTGCGCTCTGAACACTGGGCACTGAACACTGAGCACTGGGCACTGAGCACTGGGCACTGAGCACTGGGCACTGAGCACTGAGCACTGGGCACTGAACACTGGGCACTGAACACTGGGCACTGAGCACTGCGCTCTGAACACTGGGCACTGAACACTGGGCACTGAGCACTGCGCTCTGAACACTGCGCTCTGAACACTGAGCACTGAACACTGGGCACTGAACACTGGGCACTGAGCACTGCGCTCTGAGCACTGAACACTGCGCTCTGAACACTGAGCACTGAACACTGGGCACTGAACACTGAACACTGGGCACTGGGCACTGAGCACTGCGCTCTGAACACTGAGCACTGAACACTGCGCTCTGAACACTGAGCACTGAACACTGGGCACTGAACACTGAACACTGGGCACTGGGCACTAAACACTGAACACTGCGCTCTGAACACTGGGCACTGAACACTGGGCACTGGGCACTAAACACTGAGCACTGGGCACTGAACACTGGGCACTGAGCACTGGGCACTAAACACTGAGCACTGGGCACTGGGCACTGAGCACTGGGCACTGAGCACTGGGCACTAAACACTGAGCACTGGGCACTGAACACTGGGCACTGAACACTGGGCACTGGGCACTGAGCACTGAGCACTGGGCACTGAGCACTGGGCACTAAACACTGAGCACTGGGCACTGAACACTGGGCACTGAACACTGGGCACTGAGCACTGAGCACTGGGCACTAAACACTGAGCACTGGGCACTGAACACTGCGCTCTGAACACTGGGCACTGGGCACTGAACACTGGGCACTGAGCCTCTATGAGAGGTGACCTGAGAGGCACAGAGGCTGCATGTGAGTAGGGAGCAGCCTGTGTACACCAAGCTGGGGGGGTCTATTGGTGATGGTGATGGAGGCCGGGGCTCAGGGTCTCCGGAGTCCCAATATTGTCATCGTGACCCTGAAATCCCTCCGAAGGGAACCTGTGCCACTCTGTGCATAAAAGTGTCAGAAAGCCCCAATATGTAATTCACTGAATGGACTGAGGAGGCGCCACACATGAGCTGAATCCCCACATTATAATTCTCTGTCCATCTCCATCCATCCATCCATCCATCCACCTGTCCGTCCATTTATTACTCATTTATCCTTTCAACCATCCATCTGTCCATCCAATCCATCCATTCCTCTGTCTATCCATCCATTCATCCCTCTATCCATCCATCCATTCATCCCTCTATTCATCCATCCATTCATCCCTCCTTTCATCCATCCATCTGTTCACCCATCCATTCAAGGGTGTCCTTACTTTTGTAAGATACAGTGTATATATGATATCGGTATGAACATTCGTATTCCAATATCCTGCAGACTATTCCACCACTGACCCCCACCCCCAACCCCCTGCCCTAGAGATCTGCAGAACATTGCTTCCTCCCATCACCCTCCAGACAGATCCATATTGATATATTCTGCAGATTATTCCACCACTGTACAGATCTGCAGATCATCGCTCCCCCCATCCCCCTCCTGACAGATTCATATTGATATATTCTGCAGAATATTCCACCATTGACCCTCTCTAGGGACCTGCAGAACATCGCTATGTCCCCTGCCCCTCCATATTATTATATTCTTCAGATTATTTCACCACTGACCTCTCTAGAGATCTGCAGATCATCGCTCCCCCCATCCCCCTCCTGACAGATTCATATTGACATATTCTGCAGAATATTCCACCATTGACCCTCTCTAGGAATCTGCAGAACATCGCTATGTCCCCTGCCCCTCCATATTATTATATTCTGCAGATTATTCCACCACTGACTTCTCTAGAGATCTGCAGAACATCGCTCCCTCCCATCCCCCTCCTGATATATTCTCCAGATTATTCCATCACTGACCTCTCTAGAGATCTGCAGAACATCGCTCCCTCCCATCCCCCTCCTGATATATTCTGCAGATTATTCCATCACTGACCCCTCTAGAGATCTGCAGAACATCGCTCCGTCCCCTCCCACCTTTATTATTATTAATATTAATGGTAATAAAAACAAACCAGAATGGGGGTGGGGGTGGGGGGGTTCTCAGGCTGGGGGGGTCGGTGGTGAAGATGGAGGAACCTCCAGATCAGAAGCCACCTGTGTACTGATCTCTTTGTATAATCTCCTGCATAAAATCCCGAGAGCCAGCGCTAATCCTGGGATTATCCAATCACGTCGTAATCTCCGTGCGTCCCAGCATGCCATGTGCTTCCGTAGATTACCAGTTCAGGCCTCGCGGTGAACTATATCAGAGATGATCGCCCTGTCCGGGAGGCTGCCAGGCAACGCAGGCTGATGCCTAAGGCCACGCCGCGCACGACAACAAGTTGTGTATTTTTTTATTAGTAATTTTATTTTTTACCTATACTAAACGCACGAACGCTGGCGGTCTGCTGCCTGCGTAGCATCACCATACAGTCCTACATTAATAAAAATAAATGCCACACCCATTCTATTCAAGCCCCACCCTCTCTTGTCACACCTAAATGTTGTTTAAAAAAAGCATCTCGCTTTAATAATTGTGAAAAAAAATTAAATAAATGTGTGTGTGTATATATATATATATATATATACACACAGTATCTGACAAAAGTAAGTACACCCCTCACATTCTATCTTTTCATGTGACAACACTGAAGAAATGAGACTTTGCTACAATGTAAAGTAGTGAGTGTACAGCTTGTATAACAGTGTAAATTTACTGTCCCCTCAAAATAACTCAACACACAGCCATTAATGTCTAAACCGCTGGCAACAAAAGTCAGTACACCCCTAAGGGAAAATCTCCAAATTGGGCCCAATTAGCCATTTTCCCTCCCCCGGTGTCATGTGACTCGTTAGTGTTACAAGGTCTCAGGTGTGAATGGGGGGCAGGTGTGTTACATTTGGTGTTATCGCTCTCACTCTCTCATACTGATCACTGGAAGTTCAACATGGCACCTCATGGCAAAGAACTCTCTGAGGATCTGAAAAAAAGAATTGTTGCTCTACATAAAGATGGCCTAGGCTATAAGAAGATTGCCAAGACCCTAAAACTGAGCTGCAGCATGGTGGCCAAGACCATACAGCGGTTTACCAGGACAGGTTCCACTCAGAACAGGTCTCGCCATGGTCGATCAAAGAAGTTGAGTGCCGTGCTCAGCGTCCTATCCAGAGGTTGTCTTTGGGAAATAGACGTATGAGTGCTGCCAGCATTGCTGCAGAGGTTGAAGGGGTGGGGGAGGGGTCAGCCTGTCAGTGCTCAGACCATACACCGCACACTGCATCAAATTGCTCTGCATGGCTGTCGTCCCAGAAGGAAGCCTCTTCTAAAGATGATGGACAAGAAAGTCTGCAAACAGTTTGCTGAAGACAAGCAGACTAAGGACATGGATTACTGGAACCATCTCCTGTGCTCTGATGAGACCAAGATAAACTTATTTGGTGTCAGAAGGTGTCAGGCGTGTGTGAGGGCAACCAGGTGAGGAGTACAAAGACAAGTGTGTCTTCCTACAGTCAGGCATGGTGGTGGGAGTGTCATGGTCTGGGGCTGCCGGCACTGGGGAGCTACAGATCATTGAGGGAACCATGAATGCCAACATGTACTGTGACATACTGAAGCAGAGCATGATCCCCTCCCTTCAGAGACTGGGGGGCAGGGCAGTATTCCAACATAACGACCCCAAACACCTCCAAGATGACCACTGCCTTGCTAAAGAAGCTGAGGGTAAAGGTGATGGACTGGCCAAGCGTCTCCAGACCTAAACCCTATTGAGCATCTGTGGGACATCCTCAAACAGAAGGTGGAGGAGGGGAAGGTCTCTAACATCCACCAGCTCTGTGATGTCATCATGGAGGAGGGGAAGAGAACTCCAGTGACAACCTGTGAAGCTCTGGTGAACTCCATGCCCAAGAGGGTTAAGGCAGTGCTGGAAAATAATGGCGGCCACACAAAATATTGACACTTTGGGCCCAATGTGGACATTGTCACTTAGGGGTGTACTGACTTTTGTTGCCAGCGGTTTAGACATTAATGGCTGTGTGTTGAGTTATTTTGAGGGGACAGTAAATTTACACTGTTATACAAGCTGTACACTCACTACTTTACATTGTAGCAGAGTGTCATTTCTTCAGTGTTGTCACATGAAAAGATAGAATAAAATATTTACAGAGATGTGAGGGGTGTACTTACTTCTGTCAGATCCTGTATATAATAGGTGTTAATTTTTGCTCGCAGCCGTGATTTTCTGATCCATCCAAGCGACAGGTTGCTTAGCAACCCATCATTCCACTCCGCGAGTCACATGACTGCCTGGGAATAAAGATTAAAGTCGGGGGAAAACGTTTGAACCGGCTGCGGCGACACACAAGCGACCCAAATATCAAAGTCTAATCCCCTCCCCCCCCTCTCCCCAACCCATGGAACTGCAAATCCCAGCATGACTTTCACAGCCGCTCACTCCGTCGTGGTAAAAAAAATGGCACTTGCATTTTTGCCTCTTTTTTTTTTAATGCGTTGTGGTAACGTGTAATGAGAGTGAAATACACCCTTTATATGCTGTTTACACATTTCTTATCTTCCTTTTTATGTTTATCTCCTGACTCCATTTTGTGGGCTGTGTTTGTTGGAGATATGACACGCAACTTACAAAAAATGCACATTTTATGTTTTGAATGTGTTTTTTTTTGTGCATTGCCATCGATTATAATGTAAAGAGGACTTTAAAAAAAAAAAAAAAGCACAAACAAAAAGATGCAGCGCTAAAAATTAATGAGATGTTATGCATGTATATTGAATGATTACTACTATTTTTATCATCATTATTATTTTTTTATTTATTGTTGTTTGACATTGTTGTTATTATTAGTAATAATAAATACCGTACTAGAATAATATTAAGATAATATTATATATAGATAGATAGATATATAATGTTATCATTATTTTTAATTTGTCGTTGATAATAATAATAAATAATAACTAAAACTAAAATATTATATATATATATATATATATATATATATATATATATATATATTTCAATTATCATTTCTATTATAATATATTATATTATAATTTCTATTATATAATTTCTATTATAGGAATAAATAAATAAATAAATATATATATATATATATATATATATATATATATATATATATACAGTGCCTTGAAAAAGTATTCACACCCCTTGAAATTTCCCACATTTTCTCATGTTACAACCGAAACCGTAAATGTATTTTATTGGGATTTTATGTGATAGACCGACACAAAGTGGCCATAATTGTGAAGTGGAAGGAAAATGATAAATTATACAAATAAATCTGTGAAAAGTGTGGCTGCATTTGTATTCACCCCCCTTTACTCTGATACCCCTAACTAAAATCTAGTGGAAGCAATTGCCTTCAGAAGTCACCTAATTAGTAAATAGAGTCCACCTGTGTGTCATTTAATCTCATATAAATTCAGCTGTTCTGTGAAGCCCTCAGAGGGTTGTTAGAGAATTTTAGTCAACAAACAGCACCATGAAGGCCAAGGAACACACCAGACAGGTCAGGGATAAAGTTGTGGAGAAGTGTAAAGCAGGGTTAGGTTATAAAAAGATCTCCCAAGCTTTGACCATCTCACGGAGCGCTGTTCAATCCATCATGGGAAAATGGAAAGAGTATGGCACAACTGCAACCCTACCAAGACATGGCTGTCCACCTAAACTGACCGGCTGGGCCCCTACCAAGACATGGCCGTCCACCTAAACTGACCGGCCTGGCCCCTACCAAGACATGGCCGTCCACCTAAACTGACCAGCCGGGCCCCTAGCAAGACATGGCCGTCCACCTAAACTGATCAGCCGGGCCCCTACCAAGACATGGCCGTCCACCTAAACTGATCAGCCGGGCCCCTACCAAGACATGGCCGTCCACCTAAACTGACCGGCCGGGCAAGGAGAGCATTCATCAGAGAAGCAGCCAAGAGGCCTATGGGAACTCTGGAGGAGCTGCAGAGATCCACAGCTCAGGTGGGAGAATCTGTCCACAGGACAACTATTAGTCGTGCGCTCCACAAATCTGCCCTTTATGGAAGAGTGAGAAGAAGAAAGCCATTGGTGGAAGAAAGCCATAAGAAGTCCTGTTTGCAGTTTGGGAGAAGCCATGTGGGGGACACAGCAAACATGTGGAAGAAGGAGTTCTGCTCAGAGGAGACCAAAATTGAACCAAAACGCTATGTGTGGGGGAAAACTAACACTGCACATCACCCTGAACACACCATCCCCACTGTAAAACATGGTGGTGGCAGCATCATGGTGTGGGGATGCTTTTCTTCAGCAGGGACAGGGAAGCTGGTCAGAGTTGATAGGAAGATGGATGGAGACAAATACAGGACAATCTTAGAAGAAAAGACCTGAGACTGGGGCAGAGGTTCACCTTCCAGCAGGACAACGACCCAAAACATCCAGCCAGATCTACAATGGAATGGTTTCATGTGTTAGAATGGCCCAGTCACAGTCCAGACCTAAATCACATTGAGAATCTGTGGCAAGACTTGAAAATTGCTGCTCACAGACGCTCTCCATCCAATCTGACAGAGATGAGATATTCTGCAAAGAAGAATGGGCAGAAATGTCCTCTCTAGATGTGCAAAGCTGGTAGAGACGTCCCCAAAAAGACTCCCAGCTGTAATTGCAGAGAAAGGCGCTTCTACAAAGTATTGACTCCGGGGGGTGAATACAAATGCAGCCACACTTTTCACAGATTTATTTGTATCATTTATCATTTTCCTTCCACTTCACAATTATGGCCACTTTGTGTCGGTCTATCACATAAAATCCCAATAAAATACATTTACATTTTTGGCTGTAACATGAGAAAATGTGGGAAATTTCAAGGGGTGTGAATACTTTTTCAAGGCACTGTATATATATATATATATATTTTTTTTTTTTAACTGTTATTTTTAGTATAATTTTATTACTATCTAAAATAATAAATAAATAAATAAATATATATATATATATATTATTATTATTAATATTATTTATAAATATATATATATGTGTGTGTGTTGTTATTATTAATATTATTTGTAATATTTTTAATAATAACTAAAATAATAATAAATATATTTCTATCACTTTTAGCCTGCTGCGATTCCACTCTTAGGCTACTTACAGACATAAAGCAGACCTGTTGCTGCGCCCTCGGCTAATTGATGTTTCACATAAAAGATATTTCCTTCGTAACACTGACAAACCCGACCTGATCAGCATTAAAAGACAACTATTATTACTTCCAGATATTATCTCTAAAGAAATTAAGGTACCCAGCATAAACAATGTTTCCTAGGAGGAAGACGTTTCCCTGCACACCCCTCACTTCCTGCCTAGTGATCCATTACAGGGACAGTCCATGTGGCCTCTGCTGAGCCTGGTATGGCTGATTACATAGATCCGGGGTATTCAACTTTTCTAAGCAAAGGGACAGTTTATTGTCCTTCAGGCTTTAGGGGGGCCAGACTGTGGCCAGTGGGAGCAGAAAATGCCCCAACATCAGTGGCAGTAAACAATGCCCCATCGCTGGTGTCAGTGGGAGGAATAGTGTCCCATCATTGGTGTCAGTGGGAGGAATAATGCCCCATCATTGGTGTCAGTGGGAGGAATAGTGCCCCATCATTGGTATCAGTGGGAGGAATAATGCCCCATCATTGGTGTCAGTGGGAGGAATAGTGCCCCATCATTGGTGTCAGTGGGAGGAATAGTGCCCCATCATTGGTGTCAGTGGGAGGAATAGTGCCCCATTATTGGTGTCAGTGGGAGGAATAGTGTCCCATTATTGGTGTCAGTGGAATAGTGCCCCATCATTGGTGTCAGTGGGAGGTATAGTGCCCCATCATTGGTGTCAGTGGGAGGAATAGTGCCCCATCATTGGTGTCAGTGGGAGGTATAGTGCCCCATCATTGGTGTCAGTGGGGGGAATAGTGTCCCGTCATTGGTGTCAGTGGGAGGAATAGTGTCCCATCATTGGTGTCAGTGGGAGGAATAGTGCCCCATCATTGGTGTCAGTGGGAGGAATAGTGCCCCATCATTGGTGTCAGTGGGAGGAATAGTGCCCCATCATTGGTGTCAGTGGCAGGAATAGTGCCCCAAGGGGCAGATGAAGGCAACCAAAGGGCCATATCTCTCCCTGGGGCCTCAGTTTGGAGACCACTGGTGGAGGAATAGAATGCCATTGGGACGTGTATATACAATGATGAAGGTCAGGTGGTGCAGGATTGTATTATGTATCTTCTGTTTGTAACATTGTAACGATTTGTTATACATGAGGAGTGCAGAGATGTCCGAGGACCGAGGACAGGCTGGGGTAGGGGGTTATACAGGGGGGCTTCAGGAAGGGTTTGAATGGCTTGGTAGGTGGAGCAGATTTATAGGTCCCCTTAGTTTGCCTGACTCTTGACACTTCAGCTTGGGAGTCAGAGGTCACCTGAAGTCTGACATGTGCTGCCCTGTCAACTGTCAGACTTCAGGGGACCTCTGACTCTCAAGCTGAAGCTTCAGGTTCTAAGTGAAGGCAACTAACTGCCAAAAAATCGAAAAACATTATTTGTGCCGCCGAGCCACGATGGCTCCACCTATCTCAGGTGACTCACACCTGTGTCATTATAGGCTCCAACCATCTCAGGTGGCTCCACCTATCTCAGGTGACTCACACCTGTGTCATTATAGGCTCCAACCATCTCAGGTGGCTCCACCTATCTCAGGTGACTCACACCTGTGTCATTATAGGCTCCAACCATCTCAGGTGGCTCCACCTATCTCAGGTGACTCACACCTGTGTCATTATAGGCTCCAACCATCTCAGATGGCTCCACCTATCTCAGGTGACTCACACCTGTGTCATTATAGGCTCCAACCATCTCAGGTGGCTCCACCTATCTCAGGTGACTCACACCTGTGTCATTATAGGCTCCAACCATCTCAGGTGGCTCCACCTATCTCAGGTGACTCACACCTGTGTCATTATAGGCTCCAACCATCTCAGATGGCTCCACCTATCTCAGGTGACTCACACCTGTGTCATTATAAGCTCCAACCATCTCAGGTGGCTCCACCTATCTCAGGTGACTCACACCTGTGTCTTTATAGGCTCCAACCATCTCAGGTGGCTCCACCTATCTCAGGTGACTCACACCTGTGTCATTATAGGCTCCAGCCATCTCAGGTGGCTCCCACCTGACCAATTGCTGTGCAGCAAACTCAAGTCCAGTGTGATACGAAGGCGGCACTACACAGCTACACACACGCACGTACGGCAAGAACATCACAGAGAGCTCTAGGCACGACAGTACAACACCGCGCACATCATCAAGAGGTACAAATAGAAGAAAAAACCCAAAAAAATTAGACACAACTCACAAACGGGAGCGTGGACGCCACGCGCGGGAGGCCTGAGTGTGAGAGGATCAGAGAGACGGGGGTGAGGGTTAGACAACGTCACCACCTATGTCATTGCTGTGTCACACTTATCAGTGCACGGACAACACAGCACAAAACACGCATACACACACACACGGGCACACACGTCTTCCCTCTGCAGGGAAAAGAGCAGGCGCAGGGCGGCTTCAGATTCTGAGAGGATTATGGGATGACGGACAGATAAGCTTTTTATATCAATTAGCGGAGAGAAGCTGCAGAGACAGAGAGAGAGAGAGAGAGAGTGGGACCACCTCCCATCCCTGACCTGTAGGCCATGGTGCCAGTCTGGTACCTGACAATGCCAACCAACTCTGATATTTACCACCATCCTCCTATTGTCCTCTCTACCTAACTCCTGTACCTACCAACCTCACCCTGTTCTCACTACCCTACTCCTGTCCCTACCAACCTCGTCCTGTCCTCTCTACCCAACTCCTGTCCCTACCAACCTCACCCTGTTCTCACTACCCAACTCCTGTCCCTACCAACCTCGTCCTGTCCTCTCTACCCAACTCCTGTCCCTACCAACCTCATCCTCTCCTCCCTGCCAAACTCCTGTCTTTACCAACCTCACCTTATCCTCTCTACCCAACTCCTGTCCCTACCGACCTTATCCTCTCCTCCCTGCCAAACTCCTGTCTTTACCAACCTCACCTTATCCTCTCTACCCAACTCCTGTCCCTACCAACCTCATCCTGTCCTCTCTACCAAACTCCTGTCCCTACCAACCTCATCCTCTCCTCCTTACCAAACTGCTGTCCCTACCAACCTCACCTTATCCTCTCTACCCAATTCCTGTCCCTACTAACCTCATCCTGTTCTCTCTACCCAACTCCTGTCCCTACCAACCTCATCCTCTCCTCCCTACCAAACTCCTGTCTTTACCAACCTCACCTTATCCTCTCTACCCAACTCCTGTCCCTACCAGCCTTACCTTATCCTCTCTACCCAACTCCTGTCCCTACCAACCTCATCCCGTCCTCTCTACCCAACTCCTGCCCCTACCAGCCTTACCTTATCCTCTCTACCCAACTCCTGTCCCTACCAACCTCATCCTGTCCTCTCTACCCAACTCCTGTCCCTACCAACCTCATCCTGTCCTCTCTACCCAACTCCTGTCCCTACCAACCTCATCCTGTTCTCTCTACCCAACTCCTGTCCCTACCAACCTCATCCTGTCCTCTCTACCCAACTCCTGTCCCTACCAACCTCATCCTGTTCTCTCTACCCAACTCCTGTCCCTACCAACCTCACCTTATCCTCTCTACCCAACTCCTGTCCCTACCAACCTCATCCTGTCCTCTCTACCCAACTCCTGTCCCTACCAACCTCATCCTGTCCTCTCTACCCAACTCCTGTCCCTACCAACCTCATCCTGTACTCTATACCCAACTCCTGTCCCTACCAACCTCATCCTGTCCTCTCTACCCAACTCCTGTCCCTACCAACCTCATCCTGTCCTCTCTACCCAACTCCTGTCCCTACCAACCTCATCCTGTCCTCTCTACCCAACTCCTGTCCCTACCAACCTCATCCTGTACTCTATACCCAACTCCTGTCCCTACCAACCTCATCCTGTCCTCTCTACCCAACTCCTGTCCCTACCAACCTCATTCTGTTCTCTCTACCCAACTCCTGTCCCTACAAACCTCATCCTGTCCTCTCTACCCAACTCCTTTTCTACCATCCTTCCCTCTTTACTAAACTCTTGTCCCTACCAACCTCATCCTGTCCTCTCTACCATACTCCTGTCACTACCAACCTCATCCTGTCCTCTCTACCATACTCCTGTCCCTATCATACTCCCTTCTCTACCAAACTCATGTCACTCTTGATCTCCCTTCTCTACCACCTTCCTCTTCCTACTATCCTTCCCTCTCAATCAAATTCTTGTTCCTACCATCCTCTTGTACTCTGCACCCAACTCCTAATCCTACCATCCTCCCTTCTCTATCCAACTCCTATCTCTACCAACCTTCATCCTATCCTCTCTACCCAACTCCTGTCTCTACCATACTCCCTTCTCTACCAAACGTATGTCACTACCACGTTCCCTTCTTTACCCCCATCCTCTTCCTACTATCCTCCCCTCTCTATCCAACTCCTAACAGTCTTCCTTCTCTACCCTACTCCTGTTCCTTCCAACCTCCTCCTGTCCTTACCCATCTCCTGCCCTCTCTACTCAACTCCCGTCCCTATCATTCTCCCTTTTCTACCCATCTCCAGTCCCTATCATCCTCCCCTCTATACCCAACTCCTGTCCCTACCACCATTCCTTCTGTACCCGACCCCTGTCCCTACCAGCCTCCCCCATTTTCTACCCAACTATTCTACATTCTGTATCCAACTCCTGTCACCACCCTCCTCCCTTCTCTACTCAGCTCATGTTCCTACCATCCTTTCCTCTCTACCCAACTCCTCTCCCTACTATCCTCCCCTCAACCCCTGTCCGACCATCCTCTCTTCTCTACCCAACTCCTCTTCCTACTATCCTCCTCTCAACCCCTGTCTGACCATCCTCTCTTTTCTACCCAACTCCTGTCTCCACTAACTTCCTCCTGTCCTCTCTACCCAACTCCTGTCCCTATCATCCTCCTTTCAATTCTTTGACTTAGTCATTGCCACCCTCCTGCTGTCCTCTCTACCCAACATTTGTTTCTATTACCCTTCCTTACCCAGGTCTGGTCCCTACCATTCTCCCCTTTTTTTCAACTCCTGTTCCTACCACCCTCCCTTCTCTATCCAACTCCTGTCTCTACTACCCTCCTCCTGTCCCCTCTACCCAACCTCTGTCCCTACCAGCTTCCCTTTTCTACAAAATTCCTGTCCCTAATAGCCTGCTGTAGTCCTCTCTACCCAACTCCCGTTCCTACCTTCCTCCCTTTTCTACCCAACTTCTGTTCTTACCAACTTCCTCCTGTCCTATCCACTTAACTTCCGTCCCTACCACCTCTCTACCCAACTCCTCTCCCTACTATCCTTCTCTCAACTTCTGTCCCAACCATGCTCCCGTCTATAACCAACTCCTGTCTCCACCAACCTCCTCCTGTCCTCTCTACCCAACTTCTGTACCCACCATCCACCCCTTTATAACAAACTCCTTTTTCTACCATCCTACCTTCTCTACCAAAACCCTATTTCTTCCACTCTCCCCTCTCTACACAACTCCTTTCCTCTCTACCCAACTCCTGTCCCTACCATCCTATTCTTTCTATCCATCCCTCTACACCCAACACCTTTCCCCACCTCCCTTCTTCAGTTCTCTATCCAACTCTGGTCCCCACCATCCCTATTCTTCCCTCTCCACCCAACCAGTCTCCTCCTGTCTTTTCTGCCCTACCACCATCATTCTTCTATCCACCTAACTCATATCCCCACCACCATCCTCATGTACTTTCTAGAACCCCCATATTGCCCTCTCTGCTGAATTCATGTCCCCAAAATTCTCCTTCTGCCTTCTCTTCCAACTCCTTTCCCTAACATCCCTTTCCCGCCTTCTTTGACCAACTCATTTGGCCTACCATCCTCCTCTTGCTTTCTCTGTCCAACTCCTTTAGCCCACCATCTTCCTCCTGCCTTTTCTGCCTAACTCATTTCCTTAATATCTTCCTGCTGCCTTTTCTACCCAACTCCTTTCCCTACCATCTTCATCCTGCCTTCTCTGCCCAACTCCTTTCCCTACCATCTTCATCCTGCCTTCTCTGCCCAACTCCTTTCCCTACCATCTTCATCCTGCCCTCTCTGCCCAACTGTTTTCCCTAATATCCTTCTCCTGCCTTCTCTGCCCAACTCCTTTCCTTACCATCTTCCTCTAGCCTTCTCTGCCCAACTCCTTTCCCTACCATCTTTCTCCTGCCTCCTCTGCCCAACTCCTTTCCCTACCATCTTCATCCTGCCTTCTCTGCCCAACTGTTTTCCCTAATATCCTTCTCCTGCTTTCCCTGCCCAACTCCTGCCCCTGGCATCCACCTACTGGCTTATTTGCCCAATGCTATATCCCTACCACCCTCCTTCCAGCCACCAGCTTCCTGCCTTCTCTGCCCAACTCTTATCCCTGCCACCCTCCTCCTGCCTTCTTTACCAATACCCATCCCTACCACCCTCCTCCTGCCTTCTCTATCAACGTCTCCACCACCCTACTCCTGCCTTCTCTACCAACACCCATCCCTACCACTCTCCCCCACCAACACCCATTCCTACCACCCTACTCCTGCCTTCTCCACCAAACTCCCTAACTCCAGTCTCCATAATCCATCTCCAGCCCCTACCTCACTTTTATTGGCTATACTGCTGTACCTTTCCTAATGCCAGCCTCCTCGTGGTCTCCTCAGTGTCCTCTCTACTCAAACCTCTGCCATTCTTCTGTCCTTTCCTGAACTGACTACTGCATGACCCTCCTAAAGCTGCCCTCCTGCCCCCCCCCACCCCCATATTCCTGCCCTCATTAACTATTGCCTCTCCTGCCCACCTCCCTACGCAGCCAGAGGTGTAATGAAAAGGCACGGGGCCCATAGAGCTGGGAGGAGAATTTACAAGGGGCCCCCTGTGCTGTATGGAAAGCTCTGACTACTGCCCCCCATCTAAAGAGTACCTGTCTCCAAAGCAGAACTATCTATATAAATGGGCGTTTACAAAAGTGCAGAGCAGGACCCTCGAAAGCTGAAAGGGGCCCGGGGCCCCGCACCTTCTAAATGTACCCCTCCTCTCCAATCAAATATTTTATCATTTTAGAGTTTTGCATCTTATCAAATCGACAATTTGGGAAAGAAATGGAGGGACGTACTAGAGGGACGTCACCAGCATGGCAAGGTGACTACATGTCCAAAAGGGCAGGCAGGAGGCAGAGCTGTGACACGGAGTCCGTGGAATCGAAGGAATACGACAAATGTTGTCACCCTTTAAATAAAAGGGGGCGTGACTTCACATATCCTATAATTATTCTTTCCAGGATCCTGCAGAGTATTGCGCTATATATAGTGAAGCCGTCACATAAACATCCTGTTGGAGGCAACAATACCTCTCCCTCCCCCCCCATCCAGAACTCCCTATGCACTAAGAATCCGTCTAGGGAAAAGGGCGGGGCATCTAGGAACCTCTCCAGAGAGCGATTGGGGGGGGGGGGAGATATTATCCGTGAACTTGACGCATCTCTACAAAAGCCTCCCCCCTCCCCCCACCCCGCTGACACTTCCACAGGAGCGTTAATTATAACCGGCTATTTATAGAGCGCGGGGCGCGCGGTCACATGACTCACCCCCTCCCCCCCCGCCGCAGACACTTACCCCACCCCCTCCCAAAGACACTTACCCCCGGCAACGTCTTCTGTTCATGGAGAGCGCTCTGAGCTTTCAGCGCCGACTCCCGGGCGCAGTACGTCAGGAAGGCGCATCCTGCAAGAGAGAAGAGATACCGAGAATTACACCCGGCATACAGGACAAGAGAAGTGGTACTGTGCAGAGTCCATACATACAGAATAAGAACAGATACCGAGAATTACACCCAACATACAGGACAGGAGAAGTGGTACTGTGCAGAGTCCATACATACAGAATAAGAACAGATACTGAGAATTACACCCGGCATACAGGACAGGAGAAGTGGTACTGTGCAGAGTCCATACATACAGAATAAGAACAGATACTGAGAATTACACCCGGCATACAGGACAGGAGAAGTAGTACTGTGCAGAGTCCATACATACAGAATAAGAACAGATACTGAGAATTACACCCGGCATACAGGACAGGAGAAGTAGTACTGTGCAGAGTCCATACATACAGAATAAGAACAGATACCGAGAATTACTCAGCTGTTCAATTCTTCATACCAATAAATTCATAAAAACCCAGAAAGGATGATGGAACCCCTCATAATGGGCACAGGGGGTGTACAGACCCAGGAACTCAGCACAGGGATGGTGGGAACCCCTCATAATGGGCACAGCGGGTGTACAGACCCGGGAACTCAGCACAGGGATGGTGGGAACTCCTCATAATGGGCACAGCGGGTGTACAGACCCGGGAACTCAGCACAGGGATGGTGGGAACCCCTCATAATGGGCACAGGGGGTGTACAGACCCAGGAACTCAGCACAGGGATGGTGGGAACCCCTCATAATGGGCACAGCGGGTGTACAGACCCGGGAACTCAGCACAGGGATGGTGGGAACTCCTCATAATGGGCACAGCGGGTGTACAGACCCGGGAACTCAGCACAGGGATGGTGGGAGCTCCTCATAATGGGCACAGCGGGTGTACAGACCTGGGAACTCAGCACAGGGATGATGGGAACCCCTCATAATGGGCACAGCGGGTGTACAGACCCGGGAACTCAGCACAGGGATGGTGGGAACCCCTCATAATGGGCACAGCAGGTGTACAGACCCGGGAACTCAGCACAGGGATGGTGGGAACTCCTCATAATGGGCACAGCGGGTGTACAGACACGGGAACTCAGCACAGGGATGGTGGGAACCCCTCATAATGGGCACAGCGGGTGTACAGACCCGGGAACTCAGCACAGGGATGGTGGGAACTCCTCATAATGGGCACAGCGGGTGTACAGAGCCGGGAACTCAGCACAGGGATGGTGGGAACCCCTCATAATGGGCACAGCGGGTGTACAGACCTGGGAACTCAGCACAGGGATGGTGGGAACTCCTCATAATGGGCACAGCGGGTGTACAGACCTGGGAACTCAGCACAGAACCTCTAAGCACGGGTAAGCTGTATATACAGGAACCGCTCATCACCTGGCCAATACCATCCCTACAGTGAAGCATGGTGGTGGCAGCGTCATGGTGTGGGGATGTTTTTCAGAGGCAGGAACTGGGAGACTAGTCAGGATGGAGGGAAAGATGAATGCAGCAATGTACAGAGACATCATTGATGAAAACCTTCTCCAGAGCGCTCTGGACCTCAGACTGGGGTGAAGGTTCATCTTCCAACAGGACAACGACCCTAAGCACACAGCCAAGATAACAAAGGAGCGGCTACGGGACAACTCTGTGAATGTCCCAGCCAGAGCCCAGACTTGAACCCGATTGGACATCTCTGGAGAGATCTGAAAATGGCTGTGCACCGACCCTCCCCCATCCAACCTGATGAAGCTTGAGAGGTCCTGCAAAGAAGAATGGGAGAAACTGCCCAAAAATAGGAGTGCCAAGCTTGTAGCATCATACTCAGAAATACTGGAGGCTGGAATTGGTGCCAAAGGAGCTTCACCAAAGTATTGAGCAAGGGGTGTGAATACTTATGTACATGGCAAAGGGTGTGAATACTTATGTACATGGGATTTTTTTCGTTGTTTTTTATTTTTAATAACTTTGCAAAGATTTCAAACAAACTTCTCTCACGTTGTCATTATGGGCGATTGTTTGTAGAATTTTGAGGAAAATAATAAATTGAATCCATTTTGGAATAAGGATCCCAGCACTCCCCCTGGCCGTGCCTTCATCTGCTTCTCTGTCCAGAATGACAGCAACATCTTTATTTAGGCATCATCCAGAGTCACCATCTACTTCCTGGACTGAGACACTGGCTCAGAAATGACCCAATCATGTAAATCCTGGAGTCTGTGCACAAATGTCTGACACAGATCACCGTGTAATATGCAACAAGTTACAATGTACAGTCTGATCACTGGGGGAGGGGAGACTGAGGAAATGCACCATGCCATGGGGATGGGACAGAGCGATGTTCTGCAGATCTCCAGGGCAGGGGTTGGGGGGGGGGGGGGGGTCAGTGGTGGAATAGTCTTCAGGATATTGAAATATGGATGTGTCATGCCGATATTTATATATACATTCAGTATCTGACAAAAGTAAGTACACCCCTCCCATGTGACAACACTGAAGAAATGAGACTTTGCTACAATGTAAAGTAGTGAGTGTACAGCTTGTATAACAGTGTAAATTTACTGTCCCCTCAAAATAACTCAACACACAGCCATTAATGTCTAAACCGCTGGCAACAAAAGTCAGTACACCCCTAAGTGACAATCTCCAAATTGGGCCCAATTAGCCATTTTCCCTCCCCCCGGTGTCATGTGACTCGTTAGGGTTACAAGGTCTCAGGTGTGAATGGGGGGCAGGTGTGTTACATTTGGTGTTATCGCTCTCACTCTCTCATACTGGTCACTGGAAGTTCAACATGGCACCTCATGGCAAAGAACTCTCTGAGGATCTGAGAAAAAGAATTGTTGCTCTACATAAAGATGGCCTAGGCTATAAGAAGATTGCCAAGACCCTGAAACTGAGCTGCAGCACGGTGGCCAAGACCATACAGCGGTATAACAGGAAAGGTTCCACTCAGAACAGGCCTCACCATGGTCCACCAAAGAAGTTGAGTGCCGTGCTCAGCGTCATATCCAGAGGTTGTCTTTGGGAAATAGACGTATGAGTGCTGCCAGCATTGCTGCAGAGGTTGAAGGGGTGGGGGAGGGGTCAGCCTGTCAGTGCTCAGACCATACGCCGCACACTGCATCAAATTGGTCTGCATGGCTGTCGTCCCAGAAGGAAGCCTCTTCTAAAGATGATGGACAAGAAAGCCTGCAAACAGTTTGCTGAAGACAAGCAGACTAAGGACATGGATTACTGGAACCATCTCCTGTGCTCTGATGAGACCAAGATAAACTTATTTGGTGTCAGATGGTGTCAGGCGTGTGTGGGGGCAACCAGGTGAGGAGTACAAAGACAAGTGTGTCTTCCTACAGTCAGGCATGGTGGTGGGAGTGTCATGGTCTGGGGCTGCATGAGTGCTGCCGGCACTGGGGAGCTACAGATCATTGAGGGAACCATGAATGCCAACATGTACTGTGACATACTGAAGCAGAGCATGATCCCCTCCCTTCAGAGACTGGGGCGCAGGGCAATATTCCAACATAACGACCCCAAACACCTCCAAGATTACCACTGTCTTGCTAAAGAAGCTGAGGGTAAAGGTGATGGACTGGCCAAGCATGTCTCCAGACCTAAACCCTATTGAGAATCTGTGGGGGATCCTCAAACAGAAGGTGGAGGAGGGGAAGGTCTCTAACATCCACCAGCTCTGTGATGTCATCATGGAGGAGGGGAAGAGGACTCCAGTGACAACCTGTGAAGCTCTGGTGAACTCCATGCCCAAGCGGGTCAAGGCAGTGCTGGAAAATAATGGCGGCCACACAAAATATTCACACTAAGGGCCCAATTTGGAGATTGTCACTTAGGGGTGTACTGACTTTTGTTGGTTTAGACATTAATGGCTGTGTGTTGAGTTATTTTGAGGGGACAGTAAATTTACGCTGTTATACAAGCTGTACACTCACTACTTTACATTGTAGCAAAGTCTCATTTCTTCAGTGTTGTCACATGAAAAGATAGAATAAAATATTTACAAACATGTGAGGAGTGTACTTACTTTTGTCAGATACTGTATATATATATATATTATTTATTAAACAATTAATATAATAATAATAGTAGTAATATTAATAATAATAATAGTGGTAACAATAAAAATAATAATAACTTACTATTTTAGCAATATTATTGTTGCTATTATTAATAAATAAATATTTTAAATTGTTATTTATTTTTTAAATATATTATTTAATAACCAATTATTATTCTTTTTTCTTATCTAATATCTACTACTTATTTATTTTTTTATTTTTTTGGGAGGGGATTTCATTTCCCTTCCCCGACCTCTCAGAATTTCTAATGCAGAACCCAGCAAAACCCGCTGGCCGATTCTTTGAATCGTTCGCTGAAGCCGATAATTTGTCTCAGCTCATCTGCTGGGCCCCGAGAGGACTGTGTAGGCCGTCCTTGCTGACTCCTCCTTCCTGCAAAATGCTACCCATCTGGCTGTCATGTTGATCCTCTGGATGAGGTCTTCGGCTCGGGGGGGGGGGGACTTGGAAGAAGATATCTGTGTTTGTATATTTGTTACAGGCCTGTGACTCCGACAGCTGAAGGAGCTTCCTAAAAACATCACAGCACCCTTCCTCAGTTCTCCTCTCAGGAGCCCTCAGCCCTGATGCAAGTAGGAGGAGGAGTTATGCAAATATCAAAATGTTCATGTTTATGTCTAAAGCCGATTAACGTTCTAGCTGGCCTCCAATGTCTATGGTTGCCTTTAGATGCCTCACCATAATTCTTGACCTCCCTTTAATAAACCAATAACCTTCCACTTTTAGATGCTTCCTATATCCTCACACCGTTGGATGCATCCCCTTACCTCCTGCCATTGGCTACTTCTCATGACCTCCTGCTGCTGGATGCTTCCCATAACCTCCTACCGTTGGATGCGTCCCATAACCACCTTCCACTGTTAGATGTTTCCTATAACCTCCCACAGTAGGATGTATCCCAATACTTCCTACCACTGGATGCGTCCCATAACCTTCCACTGTTGGATTTATCCAATAACCTACCATAGTTGGATGTATCCCATTACTTCCCACCACTGGATGCATCCCATAACCTCCGACCATTGGCTAATTCCCATGACCTCCTGCCGCTGGTTGCATCCTATAACCTCCCACAGTTGGATGTATCCCATTACTTCTCACCGATGGATGCATCCCATGACCTCCCACCATTGGCTACTTCCCATGACCTCCTGCCATTGGTTGCATCCCATAACCTCCCGCCATTGAATGCACCCAATAGCATCCAACCTTTGGATGCTTTCCATAATCTCTTGCTGTTGGATGTCCCCTATGACCTCCGAATGCTGGTTGCATCCCAAAACCTCCCACCGTTGGTTGCATCCCATAACCTCCCGTCATTTGATGCATCCCATAGCCTCCCACTGCTGGTTGCATTCTTTAATCTCCCACCATTGGATGCTTCCCATAACCTCCCACCACTGGCTGCTTTCCCTAATCTTCCATCATTGGATGCTTTCCATAACCTCCCATCGCTGGTTACATCCCATAACCTTTCACCACTGGTGGCTTTCCCTAATCTCCCATCATTGGATGCTTCCACTGGATGCGTCCCATAACCTCCCGCCACTGGATGCGTCCCATAACCTTCCGCCACTGAATGCGTCCTATAACCTTCCACGACCGGATGTGTCCCATAACCTTGTGCTATGAGATGTGTCCCATGACCTCCCACCACTGGATGCATCCCCTAACCGCTCACCATGGGATGCGTTTCATAACCTCCTGCCACAAGATTTGTTTAATAACCTCCTGCCACTGGATGCATCCCATGACCTCCCTCCACTGGATGCACCCCATAACCTCCCATCACTGGATGAATCCCAAAACTTCCCACCATTGGATGCATTTCATAACCTCCCGCCATGGGATGCGTCTCATAACCTCCCGCCACTAGATGCATCCCATAACCTCCCGCCACTGGATGCATCCCATAAGCTCCCGCCACGGGATGTGTCCCATAACTTTCCAACCACTGGATGCATCCTATAACCTTCCACCACTGGATGCATCTCATAACCCCCGCCATTGGATGCGTCCTATAACCTCCTGCCACTGGATGCATCCCATAACCTCCTGCCACCAGATGCATCCCATAACCTTCCGCCACTGGATGCGTCCCAAAACCTCCCACCATGCGATGCGTCCCATAACTTCCCACCACTGGATGCGTCCCATAACCTCCCACCACTGTATGCGTTCAATAACCTCCCACCACTGGATGCGTCCAATAACCTCCCACGACTGGATGCTTCTCATAACCTCCCACCACTGGATGCGTCCAATAACCTCCCACAACTGGATGCGTCCCATAACCTTCCACCAATAGATGCGTCCTATAACCTTCCACCACTGGATGTGTCCACCACTGGATACATCCCATAACCTTTCACCACTGCATACAACCCATAACCTTCCATCACAGGATGCATCCCATAAACTCCCAACATGGGGTGCATCCCATAACTTTCCACCACTGGATGCACCCCATAACCTCCTGCCACTGGATGCGTCCCATAACCTCCTACCACTGGATGCGTCCCATAACCTTCCACCACTGGATGCGTCCCATAACCTTCCACCAATGGATGTGTCCCATAACCTTCCACCACTGGATGCGTCCCATAACCTTCCACCAATGGATGTGTCCCATAACTTTCCACCACTGGATGCGTCCCATAACCTCCTGCCACTGGATGCGTCCCATAACCTCCTACCACTGGATGCGTCCCATAACCTTCCACCACTGGATGCGTCCCATAACCTTCCACCGATGGATGTGTCCCATAACCTCCTACCACTGGATGCGTCGCATAACCTTCCACCACTGGATGTGTCCCATAACCTTCCACCACTGGATGTGTCCCATAACCTCCTACCACTGGATGCATTTCATAACCTCCGGCCACTGGATGTGTCCCATAACCTCCCGCCACTGGCAATTGGCATTCTAAATGAGAGAAGAACAAATTCTCACCATCCGCCAAAGATTGTCCAGTAATTGTCTAAAACGATGTAGAGACATAGAACTGAGCGGAACAATATATTGATTATCTTATTATTAATTATAATTATTAGTTATGAAATTATTATTATTATAGGAAAAAAAAACAAAAAAAAGGATAACCGTAAAACATCTACAACATAAACATCAAATGATTATTTTATGACTACACGGGACGTGAGAGGAATATTTATATTTCTTCTGATGTGTCCCCCCAGGGCAAAGTCCCCTTTAAAGGAAATTATTCCCCCTCCCCCCATAGTGTGATTGTACCGCCGTGTTTATTATTACTAAATTATTCACATCCCTCCCGTCTATGTGATCCGACAGCATCGCCCGGGATGAGTCATCTCACCTTGACACAAAGGCTGACACACACATACAACCTGACACCGACAATAGCCAGGGCACCCCCAACCAGATACTCCACCCACAATTCCCCGAAACTAGAGGGATAACCGCCATTGATAGGGAGGCCAAGACTGGAGGTCTAGTCATTATTGATGGACAGGTGAAGAGCTGAGAACATTTAGAAAGAAACAAAGAGGATAGATAGATAGATAGATAGATAGATAGATAGATAGATAGATAGATAGATAGATAGATAGATAGATAGATAGACAGACAGACAGACTAGGAGCACCCCAACCAGACACTCCACCCACAGTTCTCCAAAACTAGAGGGATAACCACCATTGATAGGGAGGCCAAGACTGGAGGTCTAGTCATTATTGATGGACAGGTCAAGAGCTGAGAACGTTTCGAAAGAAACAAAGAAAATAGATAGATAGACAGACAGACAGACTAGGATTTCCCACAACCAGATACTCAACCCACAATTCACCAAGGCTGGAGATTCAATTATCATTGATAAAGAAGCCAATAACTGAAATAACTGAGATAAAAAGAAAGACAGACAGACAGACAGACAGACAGACAGACAGACAGATAGATAGATAGATAGATAGATAGAAAGGAGCACCCCCAACCAGATACTCCACTCACAACTCACAATTCACTAAGACTGGAGGTCTAATTATCATTGATAGAGAAGCCAATAACTGAGATAATTAGAAAGAAAGATAGAATGAAAGAATATAAATAAGATAGATAGACACACAGATAGACAGAATAGAAGAAAGAAAGAAAGAAAGAAAGAAAGAAAGAAAGAAAGAAAGAAAGAAAGAAAGAAAGAAAGAAAGAAAGAAAGAAAGACTAGGATACCCCAAGCAGACACCTCATCCACAATTCACCAAGACTGGAGGTCTATCCACCATTGGTAGGGAGGCCAAAACTGAGATAATTAGAAAGAAAGAAAGAAAGAAAGAAAGATAGAATAAAATTAGATGAGTAGATAGATCGATCAATAGATAGATAGATATACAGACTAGGCCACCCCATCCAGATACTCCACTCACAATTTACCAAGATTGGAGGTAGGGAGGCCAAAACTGAGATAATTAGATAGATAGATAGATAGATAGATAGATAGATAGATAGATAGATAGATAGATAGATAGATAGATAGATAGATAGATAGACAGACAGACAGATAGACAGACTAGGACACCCCCAACCAAACACTCCGCCCACAGTTCTCCAAGACTGGAGGTCTATCCATCATTGATAGGGAGGCCAAAACTGAGATAATTAGTAAGAAAGAAAGATAGATAGATAGATAGATAGATAGATAGATAGATAGATAGATAGATAGATAGATAGATAGATAGATAGATAGACAGATAGATGATAGATAGATAGATAGATAGATAGATAGATAGATAGATAGATAGATAGATTATAGATAGATAGATAGATAGATAGATAGATAGATAGATAGATAGATAGATAGATAGATAGAGAAGTTAAGATCGCGGTAATATCTGGTGACGGAATGTTCTATTAGTAATTCAGTCACAGATTCGGAGAATGGACATGAACGTGTTTTTGGTGTTGATCAGACTCGGGAAGATGTCACTCTGACGAGCCGCGTCCGTCTTCCCTGGATACTCCCAGCATCCCCCTGACACGGTTCAACATACAAAAACCTGTTTTGTCGGAAGCCATCTTGCCATTGACATTTCGGCTCTCCCAGTGCATTACGGCTAAAGATCTCCGACCGCCAACGTCGTGGAACACCGGCGGCCATCCTGGAACCGCCCCTTAAATTTTGTGTTAGGAAATTTAGAACTTGCCACCACTTTCCTTTTGTTTCCCACTACGAAATTCTTCCTTTTTTTTGGCCAAAGTTGGGCATGTCATGGGCGAAATCATAAAACAGCGAGGGCTACAAAAATGTAGTAGTTTGGAGGGGGTGATGGTGGTGGTGGGGGGGGGGGAGTAAGGTTTAGAATATCTGCGCTCTAGCGGGCCTGGTGGCGGGCTGTAAGGTGTGACACTGGTGGGGCGCTGTCAGTGAGAAGACAATGACGGAACGGAATAATTCATGAGCTTTTCAGACCTTTGGAAGACACGATGGGTTCTCTTATTTCACCTCACCTGAGATTCAATGTCGAGGGCCCAAGCACCTGACAAGGGGGGCCAGAAACACCCTTCACACCTGGCCGAGTTCCGGCACCCCTCAGTAACCCTCTTCTTCCTTTCAGGTGGCCCCATGTATCTACCCCCCCCCCCTCCTCCTCCAGTCGATGTATGCACCTTCAGGCACTGATGAGTTAAGCCTAAAGCCAATTACAAAATCCACAATCCATTTCGGAGATCGGCTTTAGCCTACAAAAAAAAAAAGTGAAAATCCGAAAGGATGAAGTGGAAGAGGCAGGCGACCACCTGGAGAGCGGGCAAAGAACTACAAGTCCCAGCAGGCCTCACCCCGGTCAGGTCATGTTGAGGCTTGTAGTCCCTCAATCTATGGCACTTTTAAATAGATCTATAGATTTTTTTAAGGTTCCTGAAGGTACATCTGCCAAGGAGACCCATATGGGCGTAGTGTACAACATTGCAAGCCACGGGCGAAAGGCGGCGAGGACATGCAAGGCACAGTAACCATGGCAACTGATCAGCAACCCACCGCCTGCCTCAAGCGTGAAACTGGCTGACTGTTATGGGGGGGCCACACTTGGCTCTCTAATAAAAATTCTGAAGCCCTGATGAAGGTGAAAGTTGGCCTCCGAAACGCGTCAGCTGTTTTATGTGATTATAAAATAATTGCTTGGTCGGGTGCTCTCATTTGTGGGGAGCTTTGTGATTGGGGGGCGATGACCCAGTGTGACGAGCAGCTTACAATCTACCAGCCGAAGCAGCAGGACACAGGTCCACAAGAGCTTGCACTCGAAGGGTAAGGGCTGAAAAAAAGAATTACTATAGATACATTGTATACATTTAAAAGTCACCAACTCCCCCCAGAAGCTTACACTCTAACGTGATAAAAGGGAGACACCCGTGCAAGAAGCTTACCCTTTAGTGCTGAGGGTTCAGTTGACGTTATGAATAACGGGAGGCGCTTGTGCAAGAAGCTTGCACTCTAGCGCTGAGGGTTCACTTGAGATTATCGTGACAAAAAATGAAGGCACTTGTGCAAGAAGCTTACACTCTGTATTCACTTGACATTATCATGAATAAAGGGAGGCGCTTGCGCAAGAAGCTTGCACTCTAGCACTGAGGATTCACTTGATATTATCACGAATAAAGGGAGGCGCTTGTGCAAGGAGCACACTCTGGATTCACTTGACATTATCACGAATAAAGGGTGGCGCTTGTGCAAGAAGCTTGCACTCTAGCGCTGAGGATTCACTTGACATTATCGTGAGAAAATGGAGGCACTTGTGCAAGGAGCTTACACTCTGGATTCACTTGACACTATCATGAATAAAGGGAGGCGCTTGCGCAAGAAGCTTGCACTCTAGCGCTGATGATTCACTCAACATTATCAATAATAAAGGGAGGCGCTTGTGCAAGAAGCTTGCACTCTGGATTCACTTGACATTACCGTGAGAAAATGGAGGCGCTTGTGCAAGGAGCTTACACTCTGGATTCACTTGACACGATCATGAATAAAGGGAGGCGCTTGCGCAAGAAGCTTGCACTCTAGCACTGAGGATTCACTTGACATTATCGCGAATAAAGGGAGGCGCTTGTGCAAGAAGCTTGCACTCTAGCACTGAGGATTCACTTGACATTATCGTGAGAAAATGGAGGCACTTGTGCAAGAAGCTTGCACTCTGGATTCACTTGACATTATCATGAAAAAAAAGGGAGGCGCTTGTGCAAGAAGCTTGCACTCTAGCGCTGAGGATTCACTTGACATTATCGTGAGAAAATGGAGGCACTTGTGCAAGGAGCTTACACTCTGGATTCACTTGACATTATCATGAAAAAAAAGGGAGGTGCTTGTGCAAGAAGCTTGCACTCTAGCGCTGAGGATCCACTTGACATTATAAATAACGGCAGGGGCTTGCGCAAGAAGCTTGCACTCTAGCGCTGAGGATTCACTGAACATTATCAATAATAAAGGGAGGCGCTTGTGCAAGAAGCTTGCACTCTAGCACTGAGGATTCATTTGACATTATCGCAAATAAAGGGAGGCGCTTGCGCAAGAAGCTTGCACTCTAGCGATGAGGATTCACTTGACATTATTGTGAGAAAATGGAGACACTTGTGCAAGGAGCTTACACTCTGGATTCACTTGACAATATCAAGAATAAAGGGAGGCGCTTGCGCAAGAAGCTTGCACTCTAGCGCTGAGGATCCACTTGACATTATGAATAACGGCAGGGGCTTGCGCAAGAAGCTTGCACTCTAGCGCTGAAGATTCACTTGATATAATCGTGAGAAAATGAAGACGCTTGTGCAAGGAGCTTACACTCTGGATTCACTTGACATTATCATGAATAAAGGGTGGTGTTTGCGCAAAACGGCTTGCACTCTAGCGTTGAGGATTCACTTGACATTATGAATAACGGGAGGCGCTTGTGCAAGAAGCTTGCACTCTAGTGCTGAGGATTCATTTGAAATGTTTATGAATAAAGGGAGGTGCTTGGGCAAGAAGCTTGCACTCTAGCACTGAGGATTCACTTGACATTATCGTGAGAAAATGAAGGCACTTGTGCAAGAAGCTTGCACTCTAGCACTGAGGATTCACTTGACATTATCGTGAGAAAATTAAGGCACTTGTGCAAGAAGCTTGCACTATACATTATTATTAATAAAGGGAGGTGCTTTGCCAAGAAGCTCGCACTTTAGTGCTGAGGATTCATTTGATATTATCGTGAATAAAGGGAGGAGCTTGAGCAAGAAGCTTGCACTCTAGTGCTGAGGATTCATTTGATATTATCATGAATAAAGGGAGGTTCTTGGGCAAGAAGCTTGCACTCTAGTGCTGAGGGCTAACTTGACATTATTATGAATAAAGGGAGGTGCTTGGGCAAGAAGCTTACACTCTAGCACTAAGGGCTAACTTGACATTATTATGAATAAAGGGAGGCGCTTGCGCAAGAAGCTTGCACTCTAGCGCTAAGGATTCACTATACATTAATATTAATAAAGGGAGGTGCTTGGGCAAGAAGCTCGCACTTTAGTGCTGAGGATTCATTTGATATTATCGTGAATAAAGGGAGGAGCTTGAGCAAGAAGCTTGCACTCTAGTGCCGAGGATTCATTTGATATTATCATGAATAAAGGGAGGTGCTTGGGCAAGAAGCTTGCACTCTAGTGCTGAGGGCTAACTTGACATTATTATGAATAAAGGGAGGTGCTTGGGCAAGAAGCTTACACTCTAGCACTAAGGGCTAACTTGACATTATTATGAATAAAGGGAGGCGCTTGCGCAAGAAGCTTGCACTCTAGCGAGTAGCGACAGCACAAACTAAGCAGGCTTATTACCTATAGGCATTGGGCTTGTCCGAGGGGCTGACTCTTTAACTGTATCCCTTACCCAGCTAACCATTTTAAAACATGTTTAAAGGCTTTGCCCAAGAAGCTTGCAATCTAGAGACATTGTCACAGGCTCTCAAATTTTGTAGCATCCCGAAAAAGCTGATAAGATTTTTTTTTTTGGTCATGTTATAAAAAGCCTTGCTTGAAAAGCTTGCAATCTAGAGACATTGTCACAGGCTCTCAAATTTTGTAGCATCCCGAAAAAGCTGATAAGATTTTTTTTTTGGTAATGTTATAAAACGCCTTGCTCGAAAAGCTTGCAATCTAGACATAGATATTGATCTTACAATAGGGGTTTGCCCCAAGAGCATGCAATCTACAGACAAAACAAGCCTGGAAAATGGTCGTCCTTTCTGGAATACTGTGGGAGGACAAGGGGGTTATCTGGGATAATTCTAGGTGGACCTTGGAGTTGGGACAGGTGGGTTGGTTGGGTTTGAGGGCCCTCTCGGAGGTTTAGGCCCCCCTTGTCATGCCCCCAGTTCCAGGGATGTGAACCTCCCTCCCCCGGCTCAGCTTAACCAGTGTCGCTTCATTAAGTGTCCCTTGATCTCCCACCCACCAACAACCCCCCCCCCCTCCCTCCCCACTGCCATCTGTCACACCATCTTCCACAAATATCACACATCACCCTGCCCCCAACGTCACCAGCAAACCCCCGAAGCCCGGTTTCTCCGATTTGCCATGTGAAAAAAGGGGTCATTTTTACCCCCATTGCTGCCCTACATCTCCTGTATTCAATGTCAGTCAGCCCCCATTGTTCTCCAAGCAGCTAAGCTCTCCATCCCTTTGTCTGCTCCCGAGTCTCTCCAGCTATTCCCCATCCAGTGTGCTGTTATTATCACTCATGACATCTGGGAATTCAACATCTCCTCTCCCTCTCCTGGATCTCAGGATTTTTCTTTGTTCCCCTGCCTGCCTGCTTCCTCTTCACCTTGGGAACCTCTCCCCTCTCTGCCTGACCTTCCTGGAGGCACCATGAGATGAGGCGGCAGCTGTCATCCTTCGACCTGGTCAGACAGTTGGATAGAGTTCTTCTTCTAGAAGGTGTTGAGGGAACATTTATCTTTGGAACCCCATTTAGACATGACCACCTTTTCCATACCCCCCCCCCCGGTTCTTAAAAACTCAACTACCAGCCTTGGCAACCCAACTCTGCAACTGGTGGCATTTGAAGGGTGCTGTTGGGTGCCACCGTGAACCAAGATCTGAAAGTAGGGTGGATGGTTTTGTAGGACCCTAAAAATAAAATAAAGGAGTAGTCCATGCCCCCCCCCCCAGCCCCAGCTCCCCCAAACTCTTCGTACCCACCTCAATGTAGAACCCTCTTGGCCTTACCTTTATGCACCCCGGTGAATTTGTCTTTGATGACCGTGAGTTCATAGATTTTGCCAAACTGCTCGAAGATGGGCTTGAGGTCCTTCTCCTCGAGGTTCCTGGGGATCTGCCCAATGAAGAGTTTAATGGCATCCGGCTCCTTCATTGGGGCGAGGAGGTGGGTAGAGGGGAAAGGGGAGGGTGGCAGAAGGCACTTGTGCCCCGAAATAACCAAGACTCGACGGCCAAGGTGTGGAGTTCCCCCCTCGAAGGTGCCACCCGGCTCAACCTGTCCAACAGGGGTGTTTTCTTTGGGGTGGACTGGGAGGGGGGGGGAAGGGGGGGGTTCCTCTTCGCCTTGTGCCACCGGTGCCACTCCGAGGACTTGATGAATGCCAGGCCAGCTGAAGAAGTGCCCCTGTGCTCCTGTGTGATGCAGTTAGAGTATCGATCCCAGAGCCTGGAGGGGGGGGCGGTCACTTCAAGTCTTCTTCCCCTCTTCTTCTTCTTCTTTTTTTTTTTTTTTTTTGGGGGGGACAGCGGTCGGTACCCTCACCCCCTCCCCTCCTGTAGACCCAGATGCTCCTTCTTCCTTTAGTGAATCTTGAGGTCTGATTCAAAATCTTTTCTTTCCCAACAGATGCCCCCTCCCTGGGTGCCCAATGCCCGCCCCAACCTGACTCTCAATGATGTCAGAGTGAGGGGCCGGGGATAAAAAGACACACACGCCCACAAACGTACACAAGGCTGGATGAAAGGAGGTGGAGAGGGGGGGGGGTAGATTAAAGGGATTCTGACAGTCTACCCATTGGATGGCAGCAGCTGTGCCCCATGCAGGGAGACTAAACAGGTCCTTTAACCCTTCCTCTGCCAAGGGGCTGCCAACCAATGGCACGCAACTCGCTCTTTCTGGATGGACCCTTCCTGCTGTTAAACACATATAGAGGACAGATGGCTCCCTGGGACCCCTATGACGGTTTTACAGGCTCTCTGGGATTGTCCATCAGCATTCTCTCTATTAAATGTTTAGCAGGGGATTGTAGGGAGCATCTTGCTTGCTCTGAGCTCAGTAGGGGATAGGTTTTGTGTCCCAGATTGTAGAGGATAGGGACAGAGCCTGCACACTGCCCCCCCCCCCCAGGGCTGCATTGTTGGGATGGGAAAGGAGGGGGGGCCACAATGCACACCAGCTGAGGGGCCACAGAGAGGAAGAGAGAGCTGCTCCTGCTGTGGGAGAGGAGACTTTGCACACGCTCCCTGGCTGGGCCATTGTTCTGAGCTATCCTTGGTGCTGAAGCTATCTAGCTGGGGGAGGGGAGGGCAGGGAAGGCACAGAGGAGGGGGGGCAAGGTGTGTAATGCAAAAATCAAGAGGGGGGTCCAAAGGATGACAAGCCTGGAGGGGGGTCTCAGAAGGAGGAGGAGGGGGAGAACATTGCAATTGAATAGAAGTGGGATTTGCAAGAGTTAATGAACCCTTTGTGTGCCGAGAGCAGCTGATGAGTACACAGACAGGTGGAGCAGGGATGGGATGGGATGGGGGGGAGGGGGCTCTTCTAGATTAAGCGCTGTCCAGGGTCCAGGTGGGATCTGCTGGAGGTGAGGACCTGTCATTATACCCAAAGATCTGCGCAGGGTCCAGGTTGGGTCTCATAAAACTGGGGACCTCTCATTACACCCAGAGATCTGTGCAGGGTCCAGGTGGGCAATGTTGGGAATGAGAACCTGTCATTACACCCAGAGATCTGTGCAGGGTTCAGGTGGGCAATGTTGGGAATGAGAACCTGTCATTACACCCAGAGATCTGTGCAGGGTCCAGGTGGGCAATGTTGGGAATGAGAACCTGTCATTACACCCAGAGATCTGTGCAGGGTCCAGGTGGGCAATGTTGGGAAGGAGAACCTGTCATTACACCCAGAGATCTGTGCAGGGTCCAGGTGGGCAATGTTGGGAAGGAGAACCTGTCATTACACCCAGAGATCTGTGCAGGGTCCAGGTGGGCAATGTTGGGAATGAGAACCTGTCATTACACCCAGAGATCTGTGCAGGGTTCAGGTGGGCAATGTTGGGAATGAGAACCTGTCATTACACCCAGAGATCTGTGCAGGGTTTAGGTGGGCAATGTTGGGAATGAGAACCTGTCATTACACCCAGAGATCTGTGCAGGGTTCAGGTGGGCAATGTTGGGAGTGAGAACCTGTCATTACACCCAGAGATCTGTGCAGGGTTCAGGTGGGCAATGTTGGGAATGAGGACCTGTCATTACACCCAGAGATCTGTGCAGGGTCCAGGTGGGAAATGTTGGGAATGAGGACCTGTCATTACACCCAGAGATCTGTGCAGGGTCCAGGTGGGCAATGTTGGGAAGGAGAACCTGTCATTACACCCAGAGATCTGTGCAGGGTCCAGGTGGGCAATGTTGGGAAGGAGAACCTGTCATTACACCCAGAGATCTGTGCAGGGTCCAGGTGGGCAATGTTGGGAAGGAGAACCTGTCATTACACCCAGAGATCTGTGCAGGGTTCAGGTGGGCAATGTTGGGAGTGAGAACCTGTCATTACACCCAGAGATCTGTGCAGGGTCCAGGTGGGCAATGTTGGGAATGAGAACCTGTCATTACACCCAGAGATCTGTGCAGGGTTCAGGTGGGCAATGTTGGGAATGAGAACCTGTCATTACACCCAGAGATCTGTGCAGGGTTCAGGTGGGCAATGTTGGGAATGAGAACCTGTCATTACACCCAGAGATCTGTGCAGGGTTCAGGTGGGCAATGTTGGGAGTGAGAACCTGTCATTACACCCAGAGATCTGTGCAGGGTTCAGGTGGGCAATGTTGGGAATGAGGACCTGTCATTACACCCAGAGATCTGTGCAGGGTCCAGGTGGGAAATGTTGGGAATGAGGACCTGTCATTACACCCAGAGATCTGTGCAGGGTCCAGGTGGGCAATGTTGGGAAGGAGAACCTGTCATTACACCCAGAGATCTGTGCAGGGTCCAGGTGGGCAATGTTGGGAAGGAGAACCTGTCATTACACCCAGAGATCTGTGCAGGGTTCAGGTGGGCAATGTTGGGAGTGAGAACCTGTCATTACACCCAGAGATCTGTGCAGGGTTCAGGTGGGCAATGTTGGGAAGGAGAACCTGTCATTACACCCAGAGATCTGTGCAGGGTTCAGGTGGGCAATGTTGGGAATGAGAACCTGTCATTACACCCAGAGATCTGTGCAGGGTTCAGGTGGGCAATGTTGGGAATGAGAACCTGTCATTACACCCAGAGATCTGTGCAGGGTTCAGGTGGGCAATGTTGGGAATGAGAACCTGTCATTACACCCAGTGATCTGTGCAGGGTTCAGGTGGGCAATGTTGGGAATGAGGACCTGTCATTACACCCAGAGATCTGTGCAGGGTTCAGGTGGGCAATGTTGGGAATGAGGACCTGTCATTACACCCAGAGATCTGTGCAGGGTTCGGGTGGGCAATGTTGGGAATGAGGACCTGTCATTACACCCAGAGATCTGTGCAGGGTTCGGGTGGGCAATGTTGGGAATGAGAACCTGTCATTACACACAGAGATCTGTGCAGGGTTCAGGTGGGCAATGTTGGGAATGAGGACCTGTCATTACACCCAGAGATCTGTGCAGGGTCCAGGTGGGAAATGTTGGGAATGAGGACCTGTCATTACACCCAGAGATCTGTGCAGGGTCCAGGTGGGGGTCTCATAAAAATGAGGACCTGTCATTACACCCCAAGCTCTGTTCATGGTCCAGATGGGTTGTGTTGGGAAGGAGGACCTGTCATTACACCCAGAGTTCTGTCCAGGTTGGGTCTGCGGTAATTGAGGACCTGCCAATGTATCCAAAGTTCAATCCAGATGGCGCCTACTAGAGATGAGGACTTGTCACTACACCCAATCTTTTGTCCAGGGTTCAGGTGGAGAATGCTGGGAATGAGGACCTGTCAATAACTCTACAGCTCTGTCCAGGGTCCAGGTGGTGTCTGCTGGAGGCGAGGACCTGTCAATACACTTAGAGCTCTGTCCAGGGTCCAGATTGGGTCTGCTAGAAAATAAGACCTGTCATGGCACCCAGAGCTCTGTGCAGGGTCCAGATGGGGTCTCAAAAAAATGAGGACCTGTCTTTACACCAAGAGCTCTGTGCAGGGTCTAGGTGGGGTCTCATAAAAATGACCTGTCTTTGCACCCAGAGCTCTGTGCAGGGTCCATGTGGGGTATGCTGGAGAGGAGGGCCTGTCATTATATCTAGAGCACCGTCCAGGGTCCAGACGGGGTCTGTTGGGAAGGAGGACCTGTCATATTCAGAGCTCTGTGCTGGGTCCAGGTGGGTTCTCAAAAAATGAGGACCTGTCATTACACCCAGAGCTCTGCCAGAATCCAGATGAGGTCTGCTGGAAGTGAGGACCTGTCACTACCATCCATTGCTCTATAATGGGTCAAGTTGGGGTATTTTGGGAATGAGAACCTGCCATTACATATAGAGCTCTGTCCAGGGTCCAGGTGGGGTCAGTTGGGAATGAGGACCTGTCATTACATCCAGAGCTCTGTCCAGGGTCCATGTGGGGTCTGTTGGGAATGAAGACCTGTCATTACATTATGATCTCCCTTAAGGGTCCAGGTAGGGTCTGCTAGAAGTGAAGACCTGTTATAACACCCTAATCTCTCTTAAGGGTCCAGGTAGGGTCTGATATAAATGAGGACCTGTCATTACACCCAGAGCTCTTTCCAGAATCCAGGTGGGGTCTTCTTGAGTTAAGGACCTGTCACCCAGTGCTCTGTTAAGAGTCTGGTTGGGGTCTTCTGGGAATGAGGACCTATTACCATGCCCACAGCTCTGCCCATGGTCCAGTTGGGGTCTGTTGAGAAATAGGACCTGTCATTACACCCAGAGCTCTGTCCAGAATCCAGATGGGGTCTGCTTGAGTTGAGGACCTGTCACTGCACCCAGTGCTCTGTTAAGAGTCCAGTTGGGGGGTCTTTTGGGAATAAGGACCTATAACCACACCCACAGTTAAGGATAGTTTACAGACGGGTATGGTGCCAGCTGATTGGAAAAAAGCCAACGTGGTACCAATATTTAAAAAGGGGCTGAGATATATCCCGGGTAACTATAGGCCGGTCAGCCTAACATCAGTAGTCTGCAAAATTTTGGAGGGGATGTTAAGGGACCACATACAAGACTTTAGTAATGAAAACGGTATTATAAGTAGTAATCAGCATGGATTCATGAAAAATCGTTCTTGCCAAACCAATCTATTAACCTTCTACGATGAAGTGAGCTGCCACCTAGACAAAGGAAAGCCTGTGGATGTGGTGTATCTGGACTTTGCAAAGGCCTTTGACACCGTTCCCCACAAACGCTTACTGTACAAACTAAGGAAGGTAGGTATGGACCATAAGGTGAGTACCTGGATAGAGAACTGACTCCAGGGGAGAGTCCAGAGGGTGGTGATTAATGGGGAGTACTCGGATTGGGCGGGTGTGGAAAGTGGGGTCCCCCAGGGTTCTGTCCTGGGACCAATCCTGTTTAATTTATTCATAAATGATCTAGAGGAGGGGATATCCAGCACAATCTCTGTATTTGCGGATGATACTAAACTAGGCATGCCAATATCTTCTATGCAGGATGTGGAAACCTTACAAGCGGACCTGAACAAAATAACGGGGTGGGCAACTACATGGCAGATGAGATTTAATGTTGAAAAATGTAAAGTAATGCACTTGGGGGCCAGAAACCAGAAAGCAAGCTACTCATTAGGGGGGGAACCTCTGGGTGAGTCTAGGATGGAAAAGGACCTGGGGGTACTGGTAGACAACAGGCTTGGCAGTGGCATGCAATGCCAAGCCGCTGCAAGCAAAGCCAACAGAATACTGGGATGTATAAAAAAGGGGATTCACTCCAGAAATAAAGAGATTATTCTCCCGCTCTACAAGACTCTGGTCCGGCCACATCTGGAGTATGCTGTCCAGTTCTGGGCACCGGTCCTCAGGAAGGATGTGCTGGAATTGGAAAGAGTCCAGAGAAGGGCAACAAAAATAATTAGGGGAATGGAGGACATCAGCTATGAGGAAAGACTACAAGCACTGAACCTATTCTCTCTGGAGAAGAGACGATTGAGGGGGGATATGATATCAATGTACAAATACTGTACTGGCGAACCTAGCATAAGGAACAAACTATTCAGAGAAAGGGGATACAATAAGACACGGGGCCACTCACTAAAACTAGAGGAAAGGCGGTTTAACCTTAAAATGCGTAAGGGGTTCTTCACTGTAAGAGCGGTAAGGATGTGGAATTCTCTTCCACAAGCAGTCGTATCAGCAGGGAGCATTGATAGTTTCAAAAAACTATTAGATGGACACCTTAAAGACCACAACATACAGGAGTATACAATGTACAACATACAGGGGGTATACAATGTACAACATACAGGGGGTATACAATGTACAACATACAGGGGTATACAATGTACAACATACAGGGGGTATACAATGTACAACATACAGGGGTATACAATGTACAACATACAGGGGTATACAATGTACAACATACAGGGGTATACAATGTACAACATACAGGGGGTATACAATGTACAACATACAGGGGGTATACAATGTACAACATACAGGGGTATACAATGTACAACATACAGGGGTATACAATGTACAACATACAGGGGTATACAATGTACGGTTAAAAGCAAACACACACACGCATCATGGGTTGAACTGGATGGACTGATGTCTTTTTTCAACCTCACTAACTATGTAACTATGTAACACAGCTCTGCCCATGGTCCAGTTGGGGTCTGTTAAGAACGAGGACCTGTCATTACACCGAGAGCTCTGTCCAGAATCCAGATGGGGTCTGCTTGACTTGAGGACCTGCCACTGCACCCAGTGCTCTGTTAAGGGTCCAGTTGGAGTCTTTTGGAAATGAGGACCTATCACCACACCCAGAGCTCTACCCATGGTCCAGTTGGGGTCTGTTGAGAATAAGGACCTGTCATTACACCCAGAGCTCTGTCCAGAATCCAGATGGGGTCTGCTTGAGTTGAGGACCTGCCACTGCACCCAGTGCTCTGTTAAGGGTCCAGTTGGCGTCTTTTGGGAATGAGGACCTATCACCACACCCACAGCTCTGCCCATGGTCCAGTTGGGGTCTGTTGAGAATGAGGACCTGTCATTACACCGAGAGCTCTGTCTGGCGTCCAGCTGGAGTCTTTTAGAACTAAGGACTCATGTAAGACTATGACATAGCTACAAACCAGAAATGCAATCCCATGTATAAAATTGGCGTTTGGCAAATCGGTGAAACCAGCCAGGCTGGAAGGCTTCTCAGACAGGCTTGTCGTAGAATACATCGTAACCTTTCTGTGGCAGTTATAAGAGGGTGGTTTATTGAGCCACTCATTAACAGACTGTAAACCTAATTACCGTGAGCTTTGCCATTAAATCACAAAACTGTAAATTATACTATACTAGATTGTAAGCTCCTGGGAACAACTAATGTACCATAGCACTAGATTGCCAGCTCCTTGGGTCAGGGACCCATTATAACACTAGCCTGTAAGCTCCAGGGGCGAGGGACTCATTACACCCCTAAACTGCAAGCTCCTGAGGCAAGAGACTTTTTTGACCCCTAAATTGTAAGCTCCTGGGGGGGGGGGGGGCAGACACTATTATATTGCAATCTCCTGGGGATGGGGTTAAATTATACACCTACACTGTACACTTCTGGGGGTCAGGGTCCTCTCAGATTGCAAGCTCCTTGGAACAAGGTTGTCTTATATTGCTAGACTGTAAGCTTCTGGGGACAAGGACCTCTTATATCACTAGATCTTGGCTGGGAAAAGTGGTGGACAGGAGGGGCGGCTGGGCACTGTGGTATCATGTGCAGTGAGGGGGGGGGGGGTCTATGACAAAGAGATTGGGGGGAGGGGATTTGTGTTGGAAGAGGGAATTTGGGGGGGCGGTATTATTTTAGGAGAGGAAATTTGGGGAGGGGGGATGCCGGGAAGTGGTGATTTAGGCGGATTTGTGTTGGGAGGGGGGGAGAAGATTTGTTCTAGGAGGGGGGATTTGGGGGGAATTTGTGCTGGGAGGGGGGATTTGAACTTGGTAGGGGAGATGTGTACTAAGAGGGGATATTTCAGGGGTAGAGGATTTGTACTATGAGGGTGATTTTTTTTTTTTTTTTGGGGGGGGGGAATTTTAAGTTGAAGGAATTTGGGGAACAGGGGGAGGACAATGATTTGTGCTCAGAGGGGAGATGGGGATTTCTTTTGATGGGGGGGGGGGGAGACGGGACATTTTAGGGGTTGAGAATTTGTGCTAGGAGGTGTAGAAATTTTTTTTGGGGGGGGGGCATTTAAACTGGGGGGATATGGGGGATGGGGGGCATAGATTTTTGCTAGGAAGGGGAATTTGCGCTGGGATGGAGGTTTGAAGTGTGTGTGGTGGGGGGGGGGGGGCATTTGACCTAGGGGGATTTCAGCAGGGGGGGTGATTTGTACTGGGAGGAAGAATTTATGCTTAGGGGGTAAGCATGCAGATTTGTGCTCAATGTTTTTGTGTGTGTGTGTGTGTGTGGGGGGGGGGGCACATAATACTCATACATCTTGGGGGGGGGGGCAGTTTGGCATGTTCACTCTGGGCTCCCAATGACTATGTCCCAGCACTGCCCTAGATTGCAAGTTCTTGGGATAAAAGTCCTAGGCACCTTCGTCTTATCTGTGCCCTCTATGTCAATATTCCTGTGTTACATACCATATTTGAACTTAATAAACAGCCCGAGTAATAGCCCCCTGTTGGGGGGGGGGGGGGAACAGGTACCTGAAGGATGAGGGGGGAGGGAAATGCTTTTAATATTTCATAAGCGCAAATCAGTTTTTTACTGGAGGGAGCTAATAACTGTGCTGGATGACAGCCATGCAATTACCTGCGTAACTGGAGGGGGGTGGAAGGGAGGTAGCGGAATAAAATTCTGGCCATGCAGAAATTTTGTAATGAGGGAACATCCAAAAATCTGCCCAGCATTTGATCTCCAGACCCTCGCTGCACCCTCTTCTTCTGCAAACTCCAATTTTTGAGGGGGAAAACATTTGTTCTCTTATTTTTGGAACAACTATTACCCCAACATCAACCCTAGTCATACCCCAAACTCTAACCCCAACATCAACCCTAGTCATACCCCAAACTCTAACCCCATCAACCCTAGCCATAACTTTGACTCAAACCCCAACAATAACCCTAACTCTAACCTGAACATTAACCCTAACTGTAACCTTAACTCGATCCCGAACTTTGACCCTAACAGTAACCTCAAAATCAACCCTAGCCATAAACTTATCTCTAATCCCAACATTAACCCAACCCATAACCTTAGTTCTAATCCCAACATTAACCCTAGCCATACCCTTAACTCTAACCCCAACATCAACTCTAGCTGTAACCTTAATTCTAACCCAACACCAACCCTAGCCATAACCTTAACTCTAACCCCAATATCAACCCCAGCCATAACTTTAACTCCAACCTCAACATTAACCCTAAATATAACCTTAACCCTAACCCCTACTTTGGCCCTAACAGTAACCTCAACATCAACCCTAGGCATTACCTTAACTCTAACCTCAATATTAACCCTAAATATAACCTTATCTCTAACCCCAAAATCAACCCGTCCCATAACCTTAAGTCTAACCCCAATATCACCCTAGCCATACCCTTAACTCAAACCCCAACATCAACCCTAGTCATAACCTTAACTCTAACCCCAACAATAACCCTAACTCTAACCTTAACTTGATCCCCAACTTTGATCCTAACAGTAACCTCAAAATCAACCCTAGCCATAAACTTATCTCTAACCCCAACATCAACCCAACCCATAACCTTAATTCTAATCCCAACATTAACCCTAGCCATACCCTTAACTCTAACCCCAACATCAACTCTAGCTGTAACCTTAATTCTAACCCAACATCAACCCTAGCCATAACCTTAAATCTAACCCCAACTTCAACCCTAGCCATAACCTTAACTATAACCCCAACATCAGCCCTAGCCACAACCCTAACTCTAACCCCAACATCAACCCAAGTCATAAACCTAACTATAACCCCAACATCAACCCTAACCATAACCTTAACTATAACCCCAACATCAACCCTAGTCATAAACCTAACTCTAACCCCAACATCAACCCTAACCATAACCTTAACTCTAACCCCAACATCAACCCTAGCTGTAACCTTGACTCTAACCCCAACATTAAACGTAGCTGTAACCTTAACTATAAGCCCCAACATCAACCCTAGTCATAAACCTAACTCTAACCCCAACATCAACCCTAGCCACAACCCTAACTCTAACCCAAACATCAACCCTAGCCATAACCCTAACTCTAACCCCAACATCAACCCTAGTCATAAACCTAACTATAACCCCAACATCAACCCTAGCCATAAACTTAACTCTAACCCCAACATCAACCCAGCCCATAACCTTAACTCTAACCTCAACATCAACCCTAACCATAACTCTAACCCCAACATCAACCTTAGCCGTAACCTTAAGTCTAACCCCAACATTAAACCTAGCTGTAACAGTAAGTCTAACCCCAACATTGACCCTAACCATAACCTTAACTCTAGCCCCAACATCAACCCTAACCATAACCCCATAATTAACCCTATCCGTAACCTTGACTTGAGGACAATTTGGGGGTACAGGTAGATGACAGTAGAAATGTTGGGTTAAGGTATCTTTTTACCCTAGAAAACCATGTATTTAATCAGACAAATATTATTGAAATACCAGTTTTAAGGTACATAAGGACAATTCTGGAGTTCTTATGGAGAATTTGGGTATCTACCCAATAAATATGTAGATAATAAATGATCTTGGATCACCCTGTTATTACTAGTTTTGGGGTACTTGAGGGCAGTTTGGGAGTACTTAGGGAAGACTGAGAATTTGGGTATTACCCAATAAGTTAATTCTATTTCATTGTTTAGGATCACCCAAATTTTATTACTACAATGAGCCAGTTTCGGGGTACCCAAAGACAGTTTGGGAATTCCTAGGGAAGATAGTTAACTCTATTGTCTGGGATTACCCTGATTTACTAGTTTTGAGGTACTTGAGGGCAGTTTGGTAGTTCTCAGGGAAGACTGAGAATTTGGGTATTACCCAAAAAGTTATTTCTATTTTGTTACCTGGGATCACCCGAATTTTATTAATACGGTAAGCTAGTTTTGGGGTACTCAAGGGCAGTTTGCGAGTTCTTAGGGAAGACTGAGAATTTGGGTATTACCCAATAAGTTAATTCTATTTCATTGTCTGGGATCACCCAAATTGTATTACTACAATGAGCCAGTTTCGGGGTACCCAAAGACAGTTTGGGAATTCCTAGGGGAGATAGAGAATTTGGGTATTTACCCCATAAATTAACTCTATTGTCTGGGATTACCCTGATTTACTAGTTTTGAGGTACTTGAGGGCAGTTTGGGAGTTCTCAGGGAAGACTGAGAATTTTGGTATTACCCAAAAAGTTATTTCAATTTTGTTATCTGGGATCACCCGAATTTTATTACTATGATAAGCTAGTTTTGGGGTACTCAAGGGAAGTTTGAGAGTTCTCATTGAGGTCAGAGAATTTGGGTATTGCCTAATAAATTTATTCTATTGCTTAGGATCACCCTGATTTACTAGTTTTAGGGTACTCAAGGGAAGTTTGCGAGTTCTTAGGGAAGACAGAGAATTTGGGTATTACCCAATTAGTTAATTCTATTTAGTTATCTGGGATTACCCGAATTTTATGACTTCGATGAGCCAGTTTTGGTGTACTCAAGGAGAGTTTGGGAGTTCTTAGGGAAGACAGAGAATTTGGGTATTTACTCAATAAATTAATTCCGTTGTCTGGCATCACCCTGTTATTACTAGTTTTGGGGTACTCAAATGTAGTATGGGAGTTCTTCGGGAAGACTGAGAATTCGGGTATTACCCAAAAAGTTAATTCTGTTTCGTTATCTGGGATCACCCAAATTTTATTACTAAGATCAGTCAGTTTTAGGGTACTCAAGGAGAGTTTGTGGGTTCTTAGTGAAGAATTTGGTTATTTACCCAATAAATTAATTCTATTGTCTGGGATCACCTTGATATACTAGTTTTGGGTTACTCAAAGGCAGTTTGGGAGTTCCTAGGGAAGACTGAGAATTTGGGTATTTACCCAATAAATTAATTCCATTGTCTTGGATTACCCTGATTTACTAGGTTTGGGGTACTCAAGGGCAGTTTGGGAGAACAAGGATTTAGGTATTACCCAATAAGTTCATTCTATTTTGTATTCTGGGATCCCCTGAATTTTATGACTACGATGAGCCGGTATTGGGGTACCCAAGGACAGTTTGGGAGATTTTAGGAAGGACAGAGAATTTGGGTATCTACCCAATGAATGAATTCTTTTGTCTGGGATCACCCTGATTTACTAGTTTTGGGGTACTTGAGGGCAGTTGGGGGGTTCTCATGGAGCCTGAAAATTTTGGGTATCTACCCAATAAATGAATTCTATAGTCTGGGATTACCCTGATTAAATAGTTTTGGGGTACTCAAGGGCAGTTTGGGGGTTCTCGGGACAGACCAAGAATTTGGGTACTACCCAATATGTTCATTCTATTTTGTATTCTGGGATCCCCTGAATTTTAGGACTACGATGAGCTGGTATTGGGGTACCCGAGGACAGTTGAGCTACCCGAGGACAGGTGAGTGTGTTACCCAATCAGTGTATTCCATTTCATTATCGGGGATCACCCGGATATTATTGTAAGGATGAGCAAGTTTTGGGGTGCTGGGAATGATGAGGAAAATCAGTGAATATTTTCTACGTATAGGGTTGGGGGGTTGGGGTGGGATTTTATTTAACCCCAGGTGATGCAGTGCTGGGGGGAGATCTATGAATGTAAAGGTTACGGGGGGGGGGGGGGGGGGCGCCGCGGCCTTCTCCACCAGCTGTGCGTCCTGCGAGTGGCGCCCCCCGGGGACCGGCTGTGTGACATTGACAAACACTTATAAACATGACATTTGAAGGATGGTCCCCAGACCCGAGGATGCCGGCCTGCATCAAAATGAAAGATTAGGAAGCAATAATCCGGCACGCAGCCGCGTGTGGGGGGAGGGGGAGGGGGGGGGGAGTGACAGCGCTGTGCCTGGGGCTCGGGGACGCCACCTTACCAGAGACGGCTGAGCTCACAAGCTGTGCAGACATTACTGTGTCACCGCGCGCCGCCATCCACGCCAACATGGCAGAAACCTTTCCGGGGAATCGGCGCCACCAAAGCCGTCTCCCCAATCCACTGATAAATACCCCCCCCCCCCCCATTATACCAGATCCACCGGGACCCAAATTCCACCTTACTTTCCAATCAGTGACTTCCTCTATGGAGGTCATCAGTCTGCTGCAGGCAGGAGGAGGCATTTCCTCAGTCTCCCCTCCCCCAGTGATCAGACTGTACAGTGTAACTTTGTAGAAGGAGGAGGAGACATTTCCTCGGTCTCCCCTCCCCCAGTGATCAGACTGTACATTGTAACTTTGTAGAAGGGGGGAGGAGGCATTTCCTCAGTCTCCCCTCCCCCAGTGATCAGACTGTACATTGTAACTTTGTAGAAGGAGGAGGAGGCATTTCCTCAGTCTCCCCTCCCCCAGTGATCAGACTGTACATTGTAACTTTGTAGAAGGAGGAGGAGGCATTTCCTCAGTCTCCCCTCCCCCAGTGATCAGACTGTACATGGTAACTTTGTAGAAGGGGGAGGAGGCATTTCCTCAGTCTCCCCTCCCCAGTGATTAGACTGTACATTGTAACTTTGTAGGAGGCATTTCCTCAGTCTCCCCTCCCCAGTGATTAGACTGTACATTGTAACTTTGTAGAGCATACATACATATATATTTGTATACATACAGTGTATATATATATATATATATTATATATATATATATATATATATATATATATATATATATATAATGAAAAAATATATCATAAGGTATTACATGCTGCATATATATATACAGTATATACACACACACACACACACAGTGTACATATATTTATATAATGAAAAATATATAATAAAATATAACATGTCGCACATAGACAAATAAATACCTTAAAAAATAATTTAAAAATATAATAAATATAATATTATAATTTAAAAAGTGCCCTAAAACAATAAATAATGAAATAAAAAACAAAAATAAATAACCTAAATAAATTAAAAATAAAGCATATTTATTCTAATATAAAAAAATATATAATAAGGTATAACATGTCGCACATAAACAAACAAACACCTTAAAAAAATAATTTAATAATTTAAATAATTAAAAAAAAATAATAAATATCATAATATAATTTAAAAAAATGCCCTAAAACAAAATAATGATGAAATAAATAATACAAAAGTAAATAACCTAAAAAAATAACATAAAGCATATGGAATCTAAAATATTATATATATATATATATATATGCCGCATAGTAAAAAAAATGTATAATAAGGTATAAGGTGTCACACATAGACAGACAAATTCCTTTCATGTTTATTGACAGCCAACAGAAACGTCTGCAGACTCTGAGCTGCTTAGAGCCCCCCCAGAACACAGCCGTCTCCTCACCCCCTACACTAATTGGGGGTCATTTGCATACTGGGGGCCACTTCAGAATTGGAAGGCACTGACATTAATTACGCACATGGTGAGGGTCCAAAATTCTCCAGGGTCACCATCTGCTGGGTGTGGGGGGGGGGGGGGGGGGGATTCATTCATGCAAAGGTTTAATCTCTCATCAATGAAGCACCAGGCCAGAGAGGAGAGAGGGTCCTGCTCAGGACAATGCCTCCCCTTAACCCTTCAACTCCCACGCTGGACTGTGGATATTATAGTGTATGTATGTATGTATATATATAAATATATATATATATATATATATATATATATATCTCTATATATATATATATATACTGTATATATACATACATACACAGATATACATACATACACTGTACATGTATATATATATATATATAGAGATATATATATAAAAATCTCTTAATATACTGTATATATATTTTTATATTGATCTTCAGCTCTGTTCATTGTATTTAAAAACATCCTGTGAGAGATTGAAAATAAGTTGTTTTTTTTTTGTTTGAAAAACTTAATAATAATAATAATAAACAAACAAAAAAAAAAACAATCTTGGTGAGAAAATATAACCTTTTTTTAAAAAATATATTTATTTTTGTTTATATAACTTTCTATTTATTTATTTTTTTTCTATCAGTTAAACTAGATAGATTTGTTTTTTCGTTTTTTAAATCGTTTTTTAAACCTGACTAACTATGTAACTAGATACTATTTGAATAAACTTTTTTCCTCATAATTTTACTCATTATTTAAAATAAAATTACAATTTACTATAGTTAATATAATAATTTATTTAAACAAAAAAAAAAATCTATATATAGCTAGCTATCTATTTGTAAAAATATAATGTAAATGAAGAAAGAAAATAATAATAATAAAATTATATATATGTATGTATATATATATATATAAAAGAAATTCTGTGGTCTGCTCCGCGGTGCTCAGAACCACCAATTTTCTTCAAAGATTACACTGAAATGATCAAATATATTCATTGAACTACATTTTATAGGAAAAACATTGTGGAGTGGAGGATGACAATTTAACAAAATAGAAATAAATAATATATACATATACACACACAGACACACAGTATAGCTATCTATCTGTAAAAATTAAAAAAGAAAATAATAATAAAAAAAATTATATATATATATATATATATATATATATATATTTCCACCCCATTATTTTGTAATTGTAAGCTCTTTTGATCTTCCCAGCAGGGCCCCCTTAATCCTCTTGTATTTTATTGTATTGTAACTGTATTGTTTCCCTTTTATATTGTAAAGCGCTACGTAAACTGCTAGCGCTATATAAATCCTGAATAATAATAATAACATATATATATATATAAAATGTAAAAAAAAAATGCTTGGGTCTGCTCCGCTGTGATCAGAACCACCATTTTTCTTCATAGATTACACTGAAATGATGAAATATATTTATTTAATTACATTCCATAGGAAGGAAATTTTGAAGTATATCTAAATTTAATTAATTAATTAATAAATATCTATCGATCTATATATATATATATATGTACTTTTTATTTGCTACTTTCCTGATTCAGTTGAATATCTTGTGCACTATAGAGGACCGGTCTCACAGCTGTGATTAAAAAAAACAAAACAAAAAAAAAACCTGTTTGCAAAAGAGTGCCCCAATATGGGTGGCCGTCTGTGATCAGAGTGATTGGTTGAATGATGGATCGGCGCTGTTGTAAAGTTTATGTACTGTAGTATCATCCAATCACATCCCTTCGTACATTGTAACAGGTGCGGCTCTCCGCACCTCCATACAGTTACATTTTTACTAATATTATCAGAGCTAATGAACCGGTGGGACCGGCGATGTGCATTTTTATAAACTTTCGTTTACGGAAAGTTGGCCTACGCCCGGCACTCTCCAACAGAAAAAAACTTCACGAGCCTGCACAGGGAACCCGATCGATAATCGCGCTGTCACTATTTCACCGCCGTCAGACCGCCAGCGAAGATCTGGAACATTCGCAGTTTTGAATTTTATTAGATATTTATATCATTTTAGAAATTTAATAGCGATGAGCGTTTTTTTGGAATGGGGTTCACCGCCGGCCCCCGATCTTCTTGGAATGGGGTTCACCATCGGCCCCCGATCTTCTTGGAATGGGGTTCAACGCCGTCCCCCAATCTTCTTGGAATGGGGTTCAGTGCCGTCCCCCGATCTTCTTGGAATGGGGTTCAGTGCCGGCCCCCAATCTTCTTGGAATGGGGTTCAGCGCCGCCCCCCGATCTTCTTGGAATGGGGTTCAGCGCCGGCCCCCGATCTTCTTGGAATGGGGTTCAGTGCCGGCCCTCGATCTTCTTGGAATGGGGTTCACCGCCGACCCCCGATCTTCTTGGAATGGGGTTCAGCGCCGGCCCTCGATCTTCTTGGAATGGGGTTCACCGCCGGCCCTCGATCTTCTTGAAATGGGGTTTAGCGCCGGCCCCAGATGTTCTTGGAATGGGGTTCAGCGCCGGCCCCCGATCTTCTTGGAATGGGGTTCAGCGCCGGCCCCCAATCTTCTTGGAATGGGGTTCAGCACCGGCCCTCGATCTTTTTGGGGTGGATGGTGGCAATAAAAATAAAATATTCCTCCCGGACGCGGCCCTTCCTGCCGTCACCGCTCCGCCGTGACAAGCGCTAATTCAAGTTCAATGTGTAGTATTAAGGCTTAGAGGGGTCCCGGGGGAAGGGGGGATGAGATATTAATAGCTCAGTGGCGCGGAGGGTCTCTTTCTGGCGTGCGGGGGAGGGGGGCCTTTACAGTCCGGGGAGACAGCTGGACAACTGTCATTATCGGCAATTACAGCCGTCAGCTCTGACGGATATGAAGTGACACCGAACGCTCGGACCCCTAGAGATACAACCCCCCCCCACATCTCTCACTAAATCGCCGGCCACAATCTGAGGGAAAGTGCGTTCGCTTTCCTTTTAGAGAATGTGCAAAAACCCTCAAAACTCTGTCCGGGGCAGGGGGTAACTGCAGCTGGTCGGAAACATGTTTTTAATTACCGGATCAATTAATTAACGCGAGACGCCTTCCTATCCCAACGCCAGACGCTGACCAGTATTGCTCAAGATGGCACCCAACTGTGCGTTCCCCCTAACGCATGGCGAATTTCCCAACCATGGGGGTGCAAGAGGAGAGGGGCATCCCTGGGTGACTCTCAATATCAGTGTGACCATCGATCAAACGTATCAGGGGTTCCCACCATCCCTGTGCCCATTATGAGGGGTTCCCACCATCCCTGTGCCCATTATGAGGGGTTCCCTCCATCCCTGTGCCCATTATGAGGGGTTCCCACCATCCCTGTGCCCATTATGAGGGGTTCCCCCATCCCTGTGCCCATTATGAGGGGTTCCCACCATCCCTGTGCCCATTATGAGGGGTTCCCCCATCCCTGTGCCCATTATGAGGGGTTCCCTCCATCCCTGTGCCCATTATGAGGGGTTCCCACCATCCCTGTGCCCATTACGAGGAGTTCCCACAATCCCTGTGCCCATTATGAGGGGTTCCCATCATCCCTGTGCCCATTATGAGGGGTTCCCACCATCCCTGTGCCCATTATGAGGGGTTCCCTCCATCCCTGTGCCCATTATGAGGGGTTCCCACCATCCCTGTGCCCATTATGAGGGGTTCCCACCATCCCTATGCCCATTATGAGGGGTTCCCTCCATCCCTGTGCCCATTATGAGGGGTTCCCACCATCCCTGTGCCCATTACGAGGAGTTCCCACAATCCCTGTGCCCATTATGAGGGGTTCCCACCATCCCTGTGCCCATTATGAGGGGTTCCCACCATCCCTGTGCCCATTATGAGGGGTTCCCTCCATCCCTGTGCCCATTATGAGGGGTTCCCACCATCCCTGTGCCCATTATGAGGGGTTCCCACCATCCCTGTGTTTGTTATGAGGGGTTTCCACCATCCCTGAGCCAATTACGAGGGGTTCCCACCATCCCTGTGCCCATTACGAGGAGTTCCCACAATCCCTGTGCCCATTATGAGGGGTTCCCACCATCCCTGTGCCCATTATGAGGGATTCCCACCATCCCTGTGCTCATTATGAGGGGTTCCCACCATCCCTGTGCTCATTATGAGGGGTTCCCACCATCCCTGTGCCCATTATGAGGGGTTCCCTCCATCCCTGTGCCCATTATGAGGGGTTCCCTCTTTTCCTGTGCCCATTATGAGGGGTTCCCTCCATCCCTGTGCCCATTATGAGGGGTTCCCACCATCCCTGTGCCCATTATGAGGGGTTCCCTCCATCCCTGTGCCCATTATGAGGGGTTCCCTCCATCCCTGTGCCCATTATGAAGGGTTCCCTCCATCCCTGTGCCCATTATGAGGGGTTCACACCATCCCTGTGCCCATTATGAGGGGTTCCCACCATCCCTGTGCTCATTATGAGGGGATCCCACCATCCCTGTGGCCATTAGGCGGGGCTTCCACCATCCCTGTGCCCATTACGAGGGGTTCCCACCATCCCTGTGCCCATTATGAGGGGTTCCCACCATCCCTGTGCCCATTATGAGGGGTTCCCACCATCCCTGTGCCCATTATGAGGGGTTCCCTCCATCCCTGTGCCCATTATGATGGGTTCCCTCCATCCCTGTGCCCATTATGAGGGCTTCCCACCATCCCTGTGCCCATTATGAGGGGTTCCCACCATCCCTGTGCCCATTATGAGGGGTTCACACCATCCCTGTGCCCATTACGAGGCGTTTCCACCATCCCTATGCTCATTACGAGGGGTTCCCACCATCCCTGTGCTCATTACGAGGGGTTCCCACCACCCGCTGTGCTCATTATGAGGGGTTCCCACCATCCCTGTGCTGAGTTCCTGGGTCTGTACACCGCTGTGCCCATTATGAGGGGTTCCCACCATCCCTGTGCTCATTATGAGGGGTTCCCACCATCCCTGTGCTGAGTTCCCGGGTCTGTACCCCCGCTGTGCCCATTATGAGTCTCCATTGGACTGTAGAAGCTCTCAGGACGCTGCCAATTCCTCCCCAGGTATCAGTGTTGGTGATTGGTCTGCACACAGAGGTCAGGCAGAGTTCAGGTAAAAGCCTGGAGGCAGATTTGTGACTTTATAGAGAGAAGACTTCAGACTCAGAAATTGGAAGTCATCCAGGGGCCTTCAGAGGAGATCGTTCGATCTTTGGTTGGTTTGGTTGGTTGGTTTATGAAGACCCAAAACGCCATCTGATGATCTCTTTTTAACCCAATTGTGATTGGCCACAGCGGAAGTATTTGGCGATCGGAGGGATCTGATTGGTCGCTAAAAATGTGATCACAAAAAGTTCTCTCTGTAAAAAAAAGATTTTTTTTGTTATGATCCGCTAATTATAGGAGGAGACATTTCAGGCGGGAGAGATCAGTGTGAAGGGAAACCTTCTCATTGTGGGAGGGGCAGAGACACAAACTATTGGAGGAAATCTCACCATTGTGGGAGGGGCAGAGACACAAACTATTGGAGGAAATCTCATCATTGTGGGAGGGGCAGAGACACAAACTACTGGAGGAAATCTCATCATTGTGGGAGGGGCAGAGACACAAACTATAGGAGGAAATCTCACCATTGTGGGAGGGGCAGAGACACAAACTATTGGAGGAAATCTCACCATTGTGGGAGGGGCAGAGACACAAACTACTGGAGGAAATCTCACCATTGTGGGAGGGGCAGAGGCACAAACTACTAGGGAAATCTCACCATTGTGGGAGGGGCAGAGACACAAACTACTGCAGAAAATCTCCTCATTGTGGGAGGGGCAGAGACACTACTGGGGGAAATCTCACCATTGTGGGCGGGGCAGAGACACAAACTACTGCAGGGAACTCTCACCACTGTGGGAGGGACAGGGACAAAAACTACTGGAGGAAATCTCCGCATTGTGGGAGGGGCAGAGACACAAACAACTATAGGAAATCTCAGCATTGTGGGAGGGGCAGAGACACAACTACTGCAGGGGAAATCTTAGCATTGTGGGAGGGGCAGAGACACAAACTAATAGGGAAAATGTTACTATTGTGGGAGGGGCAGGGAGATAATCTACTATAGAAAATCTTTTAATTGTGGGAGGGGCAGAGACACAAACTACTACAGGAAATCTCCCCATTGTGGGAGGGGCAGAGACACAAACTACTGGAGGGAAATCTCACCATTGTGGGAGGGGTAGAGTCAAAAACTACTACAGGGAAATTATAGCATTGTGGGAGGGCAAAGACACAAACTACTGGGAGGAAATCTCGTCATTGTGGGAGGGGCAGAGACACAAAATACTATAGCAAATCTTAGCATTGTGGGAGGGGTGGAGACACAAACTACTGTGAGATTGAAGTCCTACAACATTCTTAGAAAATAAAAGGTGACTGAGCTCCTGGTTGCTGATGTTTCATTTTGGGGTGGATCTCCCCTTTAAGATGAATGATTTGCATCTCCCTCTATACATTGTACCTCTATAGCCCCGCCCCCCACGTCGAGTTCATTTTCATATAATAAGCCAGAGACGGAAGAAATAATGGGCCCTATTCTGCGCAGGTCACTCGTCAGCGGGCGATATTAGGTGACCCCGCAGTGAAAACAGACCTCTAATTGCCCAGCAGTGGATAATTGTGATGTGGAAGGGGGTGGGGGGGAGGGTGGTCTCCGCTAAGTCTCTGTGCGGCGGTATGCGGCGTATAATGGACACGGCGGAGCGGATGGTACCCGGAGCCCGATGATGATGCTGGATGATGGTTGCTACGTGATGGCAGATTAGAAGCCATCTGCTGTTTTCCATCCCCCAAGAACACTTGTGTTTACTGAGTGGGGAGAGCGAGCAGGAGCGAGCGGGGCCTGTGCACACCTGCCGGCCCTTCCCCCCCGTCCGCTCTGATCACACATTTAGGATGACAAGAGATCGGTACACACACAGCGCCTGATAAGAGGGCCGAAGGCAAACACGCAACCAGGGAACGGGACGGCCGCACAAAGAGGCGTAAAAAAAAAAAAATTGGCGCCTGAACGCCATTATAGGCAAATTTATTACGCAAAAGATTTTTTTTTCCTCGTGTTGTACAAACGCGCGCGGCTGGAGTCAGAGATCCTGAAAATAAATAGCGATCCCGACCGACCGCTTCATCGCTGGCGCCGTCTGGGGACGCTTTGGGAAGGGATAAAGTCACGGCGTGTATAGACGACAGATGTGATCGTTCCCGACCAATTTGAGTGTTCTCTTTTGCGGTGCGTTAAGGGGTCACTTATGTTTTTCGGCATGTAGTAACGCGTGTTGCGTCACATTGAAACGCGTAGCCCAAGGAAAGAAATCGGCTTTTCAAGAAACGTGTGTTACATCTCAGTCTTCGTTAAAATAAATGTGCTTCTGACGCAACGCGATGTAACGCAAAATTAATCGACTTGTGGCACAACGTGCGTTACGTCTCACTATATTGTGCAGCCCCGTTGAAAGAAATCAGCTTCTGATGCAACGTGCGTTACGTCACATTAAAACACGCAAGACAATTAAAATGAAATGACTTGTGGCGCAACGCGCGTTACGTCGCACTATAATGTGCAGCCCGTTGAAAGAAGTCGGCTTCTGACGCAACGCACTTTACTTCACATTGTAACGCATGGCATGTTGAAAGAAATCGGCTTCTTATGCAACGAGCGTTACGTCACACTGTAACGCACAGCCCGTTGAAATAAATCAGCTTTTTACGCAACGCGCGTTACGTCGCACTCTAATGCGCTGCCGTTAAAATGAATTGGGTTCTTACGCAACGTGCATTACGTTGCACTCTAATACGTTGCCGTCTAAATTAATTGGCTTCTTACGCAACGTGCGTTACGTCGCAGTGTAATGCGCAACCCGTTTAAATAAATCAGCTTCTTACGCAACGTGCGTTACGTCGCAGTGTGATGCGCGGCCATTTAAATACATCGGCTTCTTATGCAAGATGCGTTACATCGCACTGTAATGAGCGGCTGTTTAAATAAATCGGCTTCTTACGCAACGTGCGTTACGTCACACTGTAATGCGCGGCCTGTTTAAATAAATCGGCTTCTGACGCAACGTGCGTTATGTCACACTCTGATGCGCGGCCGTTTATAAAAAAAATCAGCTTCTTACGCAATGTGCGTTACGTCGCAGTGTAATGCGCCGCCCATTTAAATAAATCGACTTCTTACGCAACGTGCATTACGTTGCACTGTAATGAGCGGCCCATTTAAAAAATTGGCTTCTGACGCACCATGCGTTACGTCGCACTGTAATGCGCAGCCTGTTTAAATAAATTGGCTTTTTATGCAACGTGCGTTACGTCACACTCTAATGCGCTGCCGTCTAAATTAATCGGCTTCTTACGCAACGTGCGTTACATTGCACTGTAATGCGCGGCCCGTTTAAATAAATCGGCTTCTTACGCAACGAACGTTACGTCGCACCGTAATGCGTGGCCCATTTAAATTAATTGGCTTCTCATGCAACGTGCGTTACGTCGCACCCTAATGCGCGGCCATTTAAATTAATTGGCTTCTTTCGCAACGTGCGTTACCTCCCACTGTAGTGCGCGGGCCATTTAAATTAATTGGCTTCTTACGCAACGTGCTTTACATTGCACTCTAATGCGCGGCCATTTAAAAAAAAATCAGCCTTTTACGCAACGCGTGTTACGTCGTACTGTAATGCGCAGCATGTTTAAATAAATCGGCTTCTTACGCAACGTGCGTTACGTCACACCCGTAACACGCAAGACATTTGAAATAAATCAGCTTCTGACGCAACACACGTTACGTCGCACAGTAATGAACGGTCTATTGAAATAAATTTGCTTCTTATGCAACGTACGTTACGTCACACTGTAATGCGCGGCCCGTTGAAATAAATCAGGTTCTGACGCAACAAAAATACGTACGTGGTGTAGAACTCTTCCTATATTGTGTTATTATGCGTTGCAGCGCATGCGCGTTGCAGTAATAAAAATATTCATGTTTGTGTTCCTACAACACCCCTAAAGGGTCCCACATATGAGGACGCAATGCATGGGGACACAACATATGGTGACACCACAAATGGGGACACAATGTATGGGGACAAAGCGTATGGGGACACCACATATGGTGACACCACGAATGGGGACACAATGTATGGAGACACCACATATGGTGACACCACAAAAGGGGACACAATGTATGGGGACACCACATATGGTGACACTACAAATGGGGACACAATGTATGGGGACACCACATATGGTGACATCACAAATGGGGACACAATGTATGGGGACAAAACGTATGGGGACACCACATATGGTGACACCACAAAAGGGGACACAATGTATGGGGACACCACATATGGTGACACTACAAAAGGGGACACAATGTATGGGGACACCACATATGGTGACACTACAAATGGGGACACAATGTATGGGGACACCACATATGGTGACACTGCAAATGGGGACACAATGTATGGGGACACCACATATGGTGACATCACAAATGGGGACACAATGTATGGGGACAAAACGTATGGGGACACCACATATGGTGACACCACAAAAGGGGACACAATGTATGGGGACACCACATATGGTGACACTACAAATGGGGACACAATGTATGGGGACACCACATATGGTGACACTGCAAATGGGGACACAATGTATGGGGACACCACATATGGTGACACTACGAATGGGGACACAATGTATGGGGACACCACATATGGTGACACAACGTATGGGGACACCACATATGGGGACATCACATATGGGAACACAATGAAGATATGAGGGTCACAACCGGAGAACAAACCACCCCCTCCCCCCCTACCGATACACCGTCCCTGGCGCAGCAGACATGGCGGAGGGGACAGGACGGCGAGGGGGGGAGGGGGGATAATATAGCTGCCATAAATTGTCTCTAATTGAGAGTGCCAGTTCATTAATTGCACCCGTAGTAGCCCTGTCCTGGGGCAGAGAGGGTTAACACTGAAGGCAGGTGGAGGAGGGGGGAGGAAATGTTCCTACAAAGAGACCCCAGCTGCTGATTGTGGGGGGGGGGGGAGGGGGATTGTGGGGTCAACTGGGGACATGGTGACAAGGGGACAAAAGTATTATCAACCCGGACAAAGGATCGGCCTCCATTGTTATGTCAGACTCAGTGTGGTGACAACAGAGGAAACACAATAACAGCATGTATGGGGACACAATGTATGGGGACACAATGTATGGGGACACAATGTATGGGGACACCACGTATGGGGACACAATGTATGGGGACACAATGTATGGGGACAAAACGTATGGGGACACAACGTATGGGGACACAATGTATGGGGACACAATGTATGGGGACAACACGTATGGGGACACTACGTATGGGGACACTACGTATAGGGACACAAAGTATGGGGACACAACGTATGGGGACACAACGTATGGGGACACAATGTATGGGGACACAATGTATGGGGACACAATGTATGGGGACACCACGTATGGGGACACAAAGTATGGGGACACAATGTATGGGGACAACACGTATGGGGACACTACGTATGGGGACACAATGTATGGGGACACCACGTATGGGGACACAAAGTATGGGGACACCACGTATGGGGACACAATGTATGGGGACAACACGTATGGGGACACAACGTATGGGGACACAATGTATGGGGACACAACGTATGGGGACACAATGTATGGGGACACAATGTATGGGGACAACACATATGGGGACACAACGTATGGGGACACAATGTATGGGGACACAACATATGGGGACACAATGTATGGGGACACCACGTATGGGGACACAAAGTATGGGGACACAATGTATGAGGACACAACGTATGGGGACACAATGTATGGGGACACCACGTATGGGGACACAAAGTATGGGGACACAATGTATGGGGACACAATGTATGGGGACAACACGTATGGGTACACTACGTATGGGGACACCACGTATGGGGACACAAAGTATGGGGACACAACGTATGGGGACAAAATGTATGGGGACACAATGTATGGGGACACAATGTATGGGGACACCATGTATGGGGACACAATGCATGGGGACACCACGTATGGGGACACAATGTATGGGGACACCACGTATGGGGACACAATGTATGGGGACACAACGTATGGGGACACCACGTATGGGGACACCACGTATGGGGACACAATGTATGGGGACACCACGTATGGGGACACTACGTATGGGGACACAATGTATGGGGATACCACGTATGGGGACACAAAGTATGGGGACACCACGTATGGGGACACAATGTATGGGGACACCACGTATGGGGACACAATGTATGGGGACACAACGTATGGGGACACAATGTATGGGGACACCACGCATGGGGACACAACGTATGGGGACACAACATATGGGGACACAATGTATCACGTATATAATGTATAGGGGGAGGGGACACATTAGTATATAATGTATAGGTGAATGGGACGCCACTGAATGTAATGTATAGGGGGAGGGGACACCTCAGTGTATAATGTATAGGGGGAGGGGACATCACAGTATATAATGTATAGGGGGAGGGGACAGCACTGTATATAATGTATAGGGGGAGGGGGACATCACAGTATATAATGTATAGGGGGAGGGGGACAGCACAGTATATAATGTATAGGGGGAGGGGACAGCACTGTATATAATGTATAGGGGGAGGGGACAGCACAGTATATAATGTATAGGGGGAGGGGACAACACAGTATATAATGTATAGGGGGAGGGGAGAGCACGGTATATAATGTATAGGGGGAGGGGAGAGCACGGTATATAATGTATAGGGGGAGGGGAGAGCACAGTGTATAATGTATAGGGGGAGGGGAAAGCACAGTATATAATGTATAGGGGGTAGGGGGACAGCACAGTATATAATGTATAGGGGAGGGGGACAGCAGTGTATATAATGTATAGGGGAGGGGAGAGCACAGTATATAATGTATAGGGGGAGGGGAGAGCACAGTATATAATGTATAGGGGGAGGGCACAGCACAGTATATAATGTATAGGGGGAGGGGAGAGCACAGTATATAATGTATAGGGGGAGGGGACAGAACAGTATATAATGTATAGGGGGAGGGGACAGCACAGTATATAATGTATAGGGGGAGGGGACAGCACAGTATATAATGTATAGGGGGAGGGGAGAGCACAGTATATAATGTATAGGGTAGGGGACAGCACAGTATATAATGTATTGGGGAGGGGAGAGCACAGTATATAATGTATAGGGGGAGGAGAGAGCACAGTATATAATGTATAGGGGGAGGGGGACAGCACAGTATATAATGTATAGGGGGAGGGGGACAGCAGTGTATATAATGTATAGGGGGAGGGGGTCAGCACAGTATATAATGTATAGGGGGAGGGGAGAGCACAGTATATAATGTATAGGGGGAGGGGGACAGCACTGTATATAATGTATAGGGGGAGGGGGACAGCAGTGTATATAATGTATAGGGGGAGGGGGTCAGCACAGTATATAATGTATAGGGGGAGGGGACAGCACAGTATATAATGTATAGGGGGAGGGGACAGCACAGTATATAATGTATAGGGGGAGGGGAGAGCACAGTATATAATGTATAGGGGGAGGGGCAGCACAGTATATAATGTATAGGGGGAGGGGACAGCACAGTATATAATGTATAGGGGAGGGGACAGCACAGTATATAATGTATAGGGGGAGGGGCAGCACAGTATATAATGTATAGGGGGAGGGGACAGCACTGTATATAATGTATAGGGGGAGGGGACAGCACAGTATATAATTTATAGGGGAGAGCACAGTATATAATGTATAGGGGGAGGGGACAGCACAGTGTATAATGTATAGGGGAGGGGACAGCACTGTATATAATGTATAGGGGAGGGGACAGCACAGTATATAATGTATAGGGGGAGAGCACAGTATATGATGTATAGGGGGAGGGGATAGCACATTATATAATGTATAGGGGGAGGGGATAGCACAGTATATAAAGTATAGGGGGAGGGGACAGCACAGTATATAATGTATAGGGGGAGGGGACAGCTGAGTATATAATGTATAGGGGAGGGGACAGCTGAGTATATAATGTATAGGGGGAGGGGACAGCACAGTATATAATGTATAGGGGGAAGGGACAGCACAGTGTATAATGTATAGGAGGAAGGAACAGCACAGCATATAATGTATAGGGGAGGGGAGAGCACTGTATATAATGTATAGGGGGAGGGAACAGCACTGTATATAATGTATAGGGGGAGGGGACAGCACTGTATATAATATATAGGGGGAGGGGAGAGCACAGTATATAATGTATAGGGGGAGGGGACAGCACAGTGTATAATGTATAGGTGGAGGGGGACAGCAGTGTATATAATGTATAGGGGGAGGGGACAGCACAGTATATAATGTATAGGGGGAGGGGACAGCACAGTATATAATGTATAGGGGGAGGGGAGAGCACAGTATATAATGTATAGGGGGAGGGGACAGCACTGTGTATAATGTATAGGGGGAGGGGACAGCACTGTATATAATGTATAGGGGAGGGGACAGCACTGTATATAATGTATAGGGGGAGGGGACAGCACAGTATATAATATATAGGGGGAGGGGACAGCAGTGTGTATAATGTATAGGGTGAGGGTACAGCAGTGTATATAATGTATAGGGGGAGGGGAGAGCACTGTATATAATGTATAGGGGGAGGGGACAGCAGTGTATATAATGTATAGGGGGAGGGGAGAGCACTGTATATAATGTATAGGGGGAGGGGATAGCACTGTATATAATGTATAGGGGGAGGGGACAGCACAGTGTATAATGTATAGGGGGAGGGGAGAGCACAGTATATAATGTATAGGGGGAGGGGACAGCACAGTATATAATGTATAGGGGGAGGGGATAGCACAGTATATAAAGTATAGGGGGAGGGGAGAGCACAGTATATAATGTATAGGGGGAGGGGACAGCACAGTATATAATGTATAGGGGGAGGGGAGAGCACAGTATATAATGTATAGGGGGAGGGGAGAGCACAGTATATAATGTATAGGGGGAGGGGACAGCACAGTATATAATGTATAGGGGGAGGGGAGAGCACAGTATATAATGTATAGGGGGAGGGAACAGCACTGTATATAATGTATAGGGGGAGGGGAGAGCACAGTATATAATGTATAGGGGGAGGGGACAGCACAGCATATAATGTATAGGGGGAGGGGACACTACAATCATGTGACCGGATTCTGTGGTGTCACCATGGAGACGGCTGAGTTTCCTCCTCTGTTGCCCCTGGTAACCACATTCATCTGAAGGACAATCCTGATTGGCTGTCCCAGGACAAGGCGCCGATAGTCAGGCTCCGCCCACATACCTGTTACTGACGTCACACGCGGGGCTCCCCTTGGCTCGGCCGTCTCCATGGTAACATTCTCACCGAGAACAGGGCGGGGCCTCACCCAGTCACGTGACTCCCCGCCCCTAGCAACCAGGAAAGCGTCCCTGAGAGGAGAGGAAGATGGCGGAGGCGGATCCGGGGGCCCTGAACCCCGAACAGGAGATCCAACTGGGGGCCTGGAGGGTGAGAGGGGAACCACAGAGCATGCTGGGAGTTGTGGTGTCACCTGACTGGTCACTGAGCATGCTGGGAGTTGTGGTGTCACCTGACTGAGCATGCTGGGAGTTGTGGTGTCACCTGACTAACCACAGAGCATGCTGGGAGTTGTAGTGTCACCTGACTGAGCATGCTGGGAGTTGTGGTGTCACCTGACTGATCACTGAGCATGCTGGGAGTTGTAGTGTCACCTGACTGATCACTGAGCATGCTGGGAGTTGTAGTGTCACCTGACTGATCACTGAGCATGCTGAGAGTTGTGGTGTCCCCATGAAATTAATTGCAATTTGTTATATATAAGATTTCCTGTTTCAGCCCCCGGGGGGGAGGGGTTTATGCCCAGGATAGGGGGGAGGGGTCTGTGCAATGCAGAAACCCCCACCAGCTGTGTGTTCTGCACTCCTGAGCCCCTGATTGGTGGAGACACGCCTACCAGTCAGCAGCTGAGTGCAGAGAGACCCCAATTCCTGTATAATGCCGGCTATACACCCCACAATACAATTACCCAATATGACCCCCCCCCCTCCCCCAATGACTCGGGGAGATCTGTTCAGTCATTTAATATACCCCTCCTCCCCAGTGACTTATAGGGATCTGATCAATCAATCATTTAATATACATCTCCCCCAATCATCTAATATAACCATTGCCCCCCCTATTGACTCAGATCTGATAAATCAATCATCTAATATAACCATTGATTCCCCCCCCCGCCCCCCCCCCAATGACTCGGAGAGGTCTGATCAATCAATCAACCAATATAACCATCGTCCCCTCCAATGATCGAGACAGATCTGATCAGTCAACCATCTAATATACTCATTGATCCCCCCCAATGACTCGGAGAGATCTGATAAATCAATCAACCTATATAATCATCGTCCCCGCCAATAATCTAGACAGATCTGATCAATTAATCATCTAATATAACCATTGATCCCCCCCCCATGACTCAGAAAGGTTTGATCAATCAATAAACCAATATAACCATTGTCCCTGCCAATAATCTAGACAGATCTGATCAATCAATCATCTAATATACCCATTGATCCCCCCCACCCCCGTAACTTGGAGAGATCTGATCAATCAATCAATCAACCAATATAACCATCGTCCCCTCCAATAATGCAGACAGATCTGATCAGTCATCTCTAATATACCCATTGATCCCCCCCCATGATCTGATCAATCAGTCATCTAAAACAAGCCATCTGACGTCACTGATATGTGATTGGTTGTTTCCCATGGTCATGTTTTGATCGGTGGTTTATGGTGACATCTGTAGTCTCCTGTCATTGGTTGGATCTCTGATCCCTATGTATGTGATCTCTCCTCCCGCAGATCCAGACCCGGATCAGTAATGAGAGCTACCTCCGAAGCCACCAGGAAGTGCGCCTTCTCCTGTCTGCATTTATACGGTGATTATAATTCCATCAACACCGACATCTGCCCCATACACAGTCTGATAACACCAGGGCCCCAACCAATCACATCTCTCTGTGTCTCTCTAGGGAGGTTCTGCTCCACCGTCCTGAGAACATCCGGGAGTTTGCAGCAGGTAAGACTGACATCACTGTGATTACAGGGGGTGGGGAATGGGAAGCATGCTTCTTTCATCGATTGTTCATTGGTCCCTGGGACTCTCCATGGTTGTTCATTAGTCTCCAACACTCTCCCTGATCAATCATTGGTCTCCAGCATTCTCCCTCATCAATCATTGGTCTCCAACACTCTCCCTGATCAATCATTGGTCTCCAGCATTCTCCCTCATCAATCATTGGTCTCCAACACTCTCCCTGATCAATCATTGGTCTCCTACATTCTCCCTGATCAATCATTAGTCTCCAACACTCTCCCTGATCAATCATTGGTCTCCTACACTCTCCCTGATCAATCATTGGTCTCCAACACTCTCCCTGATCAATCATTGGTCTCCTACATTCTCCCTGATCAATCATTAGTCTCCAACACTCTCCCTGATCAATCATTGGTCTCCAGCATTCTCCCTCATCAATCATTGGTCTCCAACACTCTCCCTGATCAATCATTGGTCTCCTACATTCTCCCTGATCAATCATTGGTCTCCTACATTCTCCCTGATTAATCATTAGTCTCCAACACTCTCCCTGATCAATCATTGGTCTCCTACATTCTCCCCGATCAATCATTGGTCTCCAACACTCTCCCTGATCAATCATTGGTCTCCAACACTCTCCCTGATCAATCATTGGTCTCCTACATTCTCCCTCATCAATCATTGGTCTCCAACACTCTCCCTGATCAATCATTGGTCTCCTACATTCTCCCTGATCAATCATTAGTCTCCAACACTCTCCCTGATCAATCATTGGTCTCCTACACTCTCCCTGATCAATCATTGGTCTCCAACACTCTCCCTGATCAATCATTGGTCTCCTACACTCTCCCTGATCAATCATTGGTCTCCAACACTCTCCCTGATCAATCATTGGTCTCCAGCATTCTCCCTCATCAATCATTGGTCTCCAACACTCTCCCTGATCAATCATTGGTCTCCTACACTCGTTGCTCATTCATTGGTCTGCAGCATTCTCCCTCATCATTCATTGGTCTGCAGCATTCTCCCTCATCAATCATTGGTCTCCAGCATTCTCCCTCATCAATCATTGGTCTCCAGCATTCTCCCTGATCAATCATTGGTCTCCAGCATTCTCCCTCATCAATCATTGGTCTCCTACACTCTCCCTGATCAATCATTGGTCTCCAGCATTCTCCCTCATCAATCATTGGTCTCCAGCATTCTCCCTGATCAATCATTGGTCTCCTACACTCTCCCTGATCAATCATTAGTCTCCAACACTTTCCCTGATCAATCATTGGTCTCCAGCATTCTCCCTGATCCTTCACGCAACTCTAACAATCGCCCTGGTCATTCATTGGTCTCCTACACTCTCTATGATCATTCATTGGTCTCCAGCATTCTCCCCAATTGTTCATTGGTCTCCAGCACTCTTCTCGATCCTTTATTGGTCTCCAGAACTTTTCTCAATCCTTCATTGGTCTCCAGCATTCTCTCTGATTCTTCACTGTGTCCAGCATTCTCCCTGATCCTTCATTCCTCTCCAACAGTTGTCCTTATCATTCATTGGTCTCCAATACACTCCCCAACTGTTTATTGGTCTCCAGCATTCTTCTCTATCCTTCATCCATCTCCAACAATTTCCCTGATCCTTCATTGGTCTCCAGCACTCTCTCTGATTCTTCATTGTGTCCAGCATTCTCCCTGATCCTTCATTCGTCTCCTCCAATAATTTCCCTGATCCTTTATTGATCTCCAGCATTCTTCTTGATCTTTCGCTTCTCGGCCTTTTGGCTAAGATCAAGTGTAGTATCTGTTCTTATCAGTTGGTATGGACCCTGAGGGTTAGTATCGGCAGGGGCTGAAATGAACCGGGGCGCTCTGGACGTCACTGGAGGACCGGGAAGTAGGCACTGTCAGAGAAAGCCGGATGGGTCTGTTGCCTTCTGATTTGAATGGGTCCGCCCCTGTCAGTTTGAAGGGAGTGGGAAAGCCGGGCGACCACGGTTAGTACTGCTCCTGGATGTGATTGGTAAGGAATGGCGGATGGTGGTGGGGGAACCTTTCCTCCTGGGTTGAATCTGGCCTTGCAAAAGGCTTGTCCCCAGTTGAAGGCAGGCTCACCCTAAGCTGTCTAAAGTTCTGATGCCTCCTGATGGGATAGGGCTACACTGGGTCTGGCCGGGGGCTGAGACCGAAAAAGCCTGTGGTGTACGTGCCCCTGGGGTGGCAGCCCAGGGGTGCCTCAATCTCACTGGTGAGGGGCAGCTCACCTGAGTTTTGTGGCACCTTGGTCACTGCACCATCACACTTTTTCAAGCACCTGCCTCTTGGGGTGGGCCTTTTGGCCAACACCAGAGGAATTTTTTATTCCTGGCCGGGGGGCCTGCCAAGGTTTTTCACTTTGGCACTACCCTGCACTTCTCCACTTCCCCTTTCCCCACTCTGTTTTTCTTTGTTGTGTGTCACGTTTGTCCCTTTTTTTGGTTGAGCACTTTGCACGACTTTGATGGCGTAGGTCCTCGGGCCTGCCCTGTAAGTCTTGGGAGGGGGTGGATATGGCCTTTTGGCTTAGTTCGCCCTCTCCCATGGGGTCTCCCTTCGGGGGAGCCCTACCTAGTACTCGGGGTGGGCTGTTTCGGCAGTCCCCCTGAAGAATGGGGTCCGCCCGGTTTCGGCTGGGTGGACCTAAGTGAGTACCTCAGTCCCTGTCAGGAGCTTCGCGCCCCGGGGGATCAGGGTCAGGGCCCTTCCTCTTCGGAGGAGGGCCATGTGTGTACGCCTTGTGCACTTTTTGTGTGTCCACGTTTGCGTGTGTGCACTTTTTTATGCACCGGGTGTTAAGTCTTTTGAGTGTGTTTCACACACCACGGGCTTTAAAGAAAAAAAAAAAAATTCTTCTTGATCTTTCGTTGGTCTCCTGCACTTTTCCTGATCCTTCATCCATGTCTAACAATTGTCCTGATCCTTTATTGGTCTCCAGCACTCTTCCCAACCGTTCATTGATCTCCAGTGTTCTTCTCAATCCTTCATTTGTCTCTAGCATTCTACGTAATCATTTATTGGTCTCCAGCACCCTCTTTGATTCTCTATTAGTCTCCAGCATTCTCTCTGATTCTTCATTGGTCTCCAGGACTCTCCCCAATTGTTCATTGGTCTCCAGCATTCTTCTCAATCGTTTATTGGTCTCCAGCATTCTCCCTAATCGTTTATTGGTCTCCAGCGTTATTCTTGATCATTCCTTGGTCTCTAGCATTTTCCCTGATCCTTCATTGGTCTCCAACACTCTGACGATTCTGACTCTCTCCAGAATTCTCCCAAATTGTTCATTGGTCTTCAGCATTCTTCCCAATCATTCATTGTTCTGCGGCACTCTTTCTGATCATTCATTGGTCTGCGGCACTCTTTCTGATCATTCATTGGTGTGCAGCATTCTCCCTGATCAATCATTGGTCTCCAGCGTTCTCCCTTATTCTTCATCCATCTCCAACACTCTCCCTGACCAATCATTGGTCTCCTACACTCTCCCTGATCATTCATTGGTCTGCAGCATTCTCCCTCATCAATCATTGGTCTCCAGCATTCTCCCTGATCCTTCACCCATCTCTAACAATGGCTCTGATCATTCATTGGTCTCCTACACTCTCTCTGATCATTCATTGGTTTCCAGCATTCTCCCCAATTGTTAATTGGTTTCCAGCACTCTGTTTAAACTTTATTGGTCTCCACAACTCTTCTCGATCATTCATTGGTCTCCAGCATTCTTCTCTATCCTTCATCCATCTCCAACAATTTCCCTCATCATTCATTGGTCTCCAGCATTCTTCTTGATCCTTCATTGGTCTCCAGCACTCTCCCCAGCTGTTCATTGGTCTCCAGCATTCTTCTCAATCCTTTGTTGGTCTCCTGCACTCTTCCTGATCCTTCATCCCCGTCTAACAATTGCCCTGATCCTTCATTGGTCTCCAGCACTCTCCCCGACTGTTCATTGGTCTCCAGCACTCTCCCCAACCGTTCATTGGTCTTCAATATTATTCTTGATTCTTCATTGGCCTCTAGCATTCTACGTAATCCTTCATCCATCTCCAAAAATTTCCCTGATTCTTCATTGGTCTCCAGGACTCTCCCCAATCGTTCATTGGTCTTCAGCATTCTTCTCGATCCTTCATTGGTCTCCAGCATTCTTCTTGATCCTTCATTGGTCTCCAGCATTCTTCTTGATCCTTCATTGGTCTCCAGCATTCTTCTCGATCGTTCATTGGTCTCCAGCATTCTTCTTGATCCTTCATTGGTCTCCAGCATTATTCTCGATCGTTCATTGGTCTCCAGCATTATTCTCGATCGTTCATTGGTCTCCAGCATTATTCTCGATCGTTCATTGGTTTCTAGCATTTTCCCTGATCCTTCATTGGTCTCCAACACTCTCTCTGATCATTCTGACTCTCTCCAGAACTCTCCCAAATTGTTCATTGGTCTTCAGCATTCTTCCCAATCATTCATTGGTCTGCGGCACTCTTCCTGATCAGTCACTGGACTACAACAATCTCCCAGATGAGTCAAAGGTCTACAACACTCTTCCTGACTGTTTAGTGATCTCCAACACCCTCCTCAGTTATTCATTGGTCTCTGGCACTCACCCTGATCACTGATTGGTTTTCAGCACTCACCCCAATCATTCATTGGTTGTCAGCACTCTTCCCCTGGGTTGCAAGTAGCTCCTTGGTACTTACTGTGTGGCGGACGGCCCCAGCAGTGGGTACGGGGGGGGGGGGGGGGGTTGTGACCATTTACTGGTAAAAGGCCTGTGCTGGCAGTTTTATGAAACAATGTCTACGTCTTGCTCCAGTCTCCACCAACGCTTGTGCTCAGTCTCTGACTTTCTCTTGTAGTGGGTCAGCAGTCTCTGACAGTCACCTGTAGTATGACAGCAGTCTCTCCTACTCTCTTGTAGTATGTGAGTAGTTTCTAAGCATCTCCTGTAGTATGCCACCTACAGTCTCTGACCGTCTCCTGTTGTATATTTGCAGTCTCTGACCATCTCCTGTAGGATGTTTGCAGTCTCTGACCATCTCCTGTTGTATATTTGCAGTCTCTGACCAATGACCATCTCCTGTAGGATGTTTGCAGTCTCTGACTGTCTCCTGTAATATGACATCAGTCTCTGACAATCTTTTATAGCACAACATAGACTGAATATTATGTGTATCTCCCGTGGGGATGTCAGGGGCCGCAGTAGAGCCCCCCTTATATCTAGTACGTTGACCTCCACTTCTCTATAGCACAGAAAGGGTTCAGCCAATCACAAGACGGCGCTTATTGCGTTATGAATCTTTTGCCAGGTAGACCAGTCCCCGCATACGTTTGCGCTCCCGTTAATAAGGACGCGGAGGGAGGGACGTACCGTCCTCGAGATTAGGAGGGGGGTAGAGGCACTTCATCACTCGGAAGGACGCGGAACGACAGGACAGAAACACATTATCTCCGCTCACACCTCGTCCATCACGCTCGCAGCGGCGCGTCAATGACGGATACTTTGTATCGTAAAGCTGTCAAGACAAATAGCAGGAATAATGTGGATCCTCATGGATTAGGGAGACGTCTGTCCATATTGATCCCGGGAGAGACGGAGGAGAATGCGTTTCCTGCGTTCCCCGGGGGCCTTGTAATTTTCAGGAATTGTATTTAACGCAGGGACACAAATGTCCTTCTGGTCTGCGCTACGAACGTCGGCGTTCATAAACCACCAAGGAAGCAAACCCGATTCCCGGCTTCTCTCCAGCGTCAGTTGAGCTTATAGCCAAATGCCAGCCAAAAAATTGTTTGGGTCTCCAGGGCTTTCCAGAACGTTCACTGGTCTCTAGATCTCTCTTTGATCATTTATTGGTTTTCAGCATTCTCGTCAATCGCTCATTGGTCAGCAGCGCTCTCCTTGGAATCCAGAGCTCTCTCCAACTATTCAGTGGTTTCCAGCACTCGGCCTGATCATTCATTGGTTTCCTGATCTCTCCCCACACACTCATTGGTCTTCAGACCTCTCCCTGATTGTTCATTGGTTTCCAGGACTTTCCCTGCACAGTCATTGGTTGTGACCGTTCATTGGTCTGCAGCACTCTTCTCGACCATTCAATGGTCTGCAGCGCTCTCTCCAACCATTCATTGGTCTGCAGCACTCTTCCCAACTGTTCAGAGGTCTGCACAACTCTCTCCGACTGTTCATAGATCTGCACAACTGTCTCCAACTGTTCATTGGTCTGCAGCACTCTCCTCGACAGTTCAATGGTTTACAGCACTTTCCCCGACCATTCATTGGTCTGCAGCACTCTCCCCAACTGTTCATAGGTCTGCAGCACTCTCTCTGTCTGTTCACTGGTCTGCAGCACTCTCTTCAAGAGGTAATTGGTCTTCAGCACACTCACTAAGAGGTAATTGGTCTGCAGCACTCTCCCCGACCATTAATTGGTCTGCAGCACTCTCCTCAAGAGTTTATTAATCTGCAGCACTCTCCCTGACTGTATATTGGTCCGCAGCAGTCTCTCCAACTGTTCATTTGTGTGCAGCACTTTCCCTAAATATTCATTGGTGTGTAGCACCCTCCTTAACCGTTCATTGGTCTGCAGAACTCTCCCCCACTGTTCAGTGGTGTGCAGCACTCTCTCGGACTGTTCATTGGTGTGCAGCACTCTCGCTGATTCTTTATTGGTGTGCAGCACTCTCCCTGATTCTTCATTGGTGCGCTCACTCTCCCCAACTGTTCATTGGGGTGCAGCACTCTCCAAGACCATTCGTTGGTGTGCAGCGCTCTCCCAGACCGTTCGTTGGTGTGCAGCGCTCACCCAGACCGTTCGTTGGTGTGCAGCACTCTCCCAGACCGTTCGTTGGTGTGCAGCACTCTCCCAGACCGTTCGTTGGTGTGCAGCACTCTCCCAGACCGTTCGTTGGTGTGCAACACTCTCCCAGACCGTTCGTTGGTGTGCAACACTCTCCCAGACCGTTCGTTGGTGTGCAGCACTCTCCCAGACCGTTCGTTGGTGTGCAGCACTCTCCCAGACCGTTCGTTGGTGTGCACCACTCTCCCAGACCGTTCGTTGGTGTGCAGCAGTCTCTCCCAGACCGTTCGTTGGTGTGCAGCGCTCTCCCAGACCGTTCGTTGGTGTGCAGCGCTCTCCCAGACTGTTCATTTGTGTGCAGCGCTCACCCAGACCGTTCATTAGTGTGCAGCACTCTCCCTGACCGTTCATTCGTGTGTAGAACTCTCCCCGACCATTTATTGGTGTGCAGCACTCTCTCTGACCGCTCATTGGTGTGCAGCACTCTGTCCGAATGTTCATTGGTGTGCAGCACTCTCCCTGACCATTCATTAGTGTGCAGCACTCTCCCTGATTCTTCATTAGTGTGCAGTACTCTCCCCGACTGTTCATTCTTTGATTGTTCTCTGTTCTCCAGCACTCTCCCTGATCGTTCCTGCCTCCTGCACTCTCTTGGATCCTCCACTGGTTCCTAGCACTCTCCACCATCATTCGCTGGTCTCCAGAACTCTCCACCATCATTCGCTGGTCTCCAGAACTCTCAACCATCATTCGCTGGTCTCCAGAACTCTCCACCATCATTCGCTGGTCTCCAGAACTCTCCACCATCATTCGCTGGTCTCCAGAACTCTCCACCATCATTCGCTGGTCTCCAGAACTCTCCACCATCATTCGTTGGTCTCCAGAACTCTCCACCATCATTCGTTGATCTCCAGAACTCTCCACCATCATTCGTTGGTCTCCAGAACTCTCCACCTTCATTCGCTGGTCTCCAGCATTCTTACCAATTGTTCACTGCTCTCCAGAACTCTCCACCATCATTCGCTGGGTTCCAAACACTCCACTATCATTCACTGGTCCCCAGAAGTCTCCACCATCATTCACTGCTCTCCAGAACTCTCCACCATCATTCGCTGGGTTCCAAACACTCCACTATCATTCGCTGGTCTCCAGAACTCTCCACCATCATTCGCTGGTCTCCAGAACTCTCCACCATCATTCGTTGGTCTCCAGAACTCTCCACCTTCATTCGCTGGTCTCCAGCATTCTTACCAATTGTTCACTGCTCTCCAGAACTCTCCACCATCATTCGCTGGGTTCCAAACACTCCACTATCATTCACTGGTCCCCAGAAGTCTCCACCATCATTCACTGCTCTCCAGAACTCTCCACCATCATTCGTTGGTCTCCAGAACTCTCCACCATCATTCGTTGATCTCCAGAACTCTCCACCATCATTCGTTGGTCTCCAGAACTCTCCACCTTCATTCGCTGGTCTCCAGCATTCTTACCAATTGTTCACTGCTCTCCAAAACTCTCCACCATCATTCGCTGGGTTCCAAACACTCCACTATCATTCACTGGTCCCCAGAAGTCTCCACCATCATTCACTGCTCTCCAGAACTCTCCACCATCATTCGCTGGGTTCCAAACACTCCACTATCATTCGCTGGTCTCCAGAACTCTCCACCATCATTCGCTGGTCTCCAGAACTCTCCACCATCATTCGTTGGTCTCCAGAACTCTCCACCTTCATTCGCTGGTCTCCAGCATTCTTACCAATTGTTCACTGCTCTCCAGAACTCTCCACCATCATTCGCTGGGTTCCAAACACTCCACTATCATTCACTGGTCCCCAGAAGTCTCCACCATCATTCACTGCTCTCCAGAACTCTCCACCATCATTCGCTGGGTTCCAAACACTCCACTATCATTCACTGGTCCCCAGAAGTCTCCACCATCATTCACTGCTCTCCAGAACTCTCCACCATCATTCGCTGGGTTCCAAACACTCCACTATCATTCGCTGGTCTCCAGAACTCTCCACCATCATTCGCTGGTCTCCAGAACTCTCCACCATCATTCGGTGGTCTCCAGAACTCTCCACCTTCATTCGCTGGTCTCCAGCATTCTTACCAATTGTTCACTGCTCTCCAGAACTCTCCACCATCATTCGCTGGGTTCCAAACACTCCACTATCATTCACTGGTCCCCAGAAGTCTCCACCATCATTCACTGCTCTCCAGAACTCTCCACCATCATTCGCTGGGTTCCAAACACTCCACTATCATTCACTGGTCTCCAGAACTCTCCACCATCATTCACTGGTCTTCAGAACTCTCCACCATCATTCACTGGTCTCCAGCACTCTGCTTGACTGTTCATTGGGGAGACTTTCCCTCACTTCCTGTCCCAATGACAGGGTGTCACAAGAACAGGAGGAGACTGGATATCCCTCTGATGGGGACAGAGACAGCAAAAAATCACATCAGGGGAAGGTTTAGAACATCCCTCAGGATTTAAATGCTCACCTTGTCTTCCTGTTCTGGTGACACCCACATCCTCTGTTATCCTGGTGTCACCGGGACAGGAAACAAGAGTAAACCTTTCTAATAACGGCACATTAAATTGTTTCCACTACAAACAGCATTCGTCGGAAAGTTCCCTCCATCCAATCTCAGTCTTAACTAAGGCTCTGCTCGGAATCGGAGTCACAGAAGGCGCGCTCGTCCCCGGCAGGAATGAAAAGTTTATTAAGATCGCAAACAAAAAGTAATTAAGAAATGGGAGACGTCTGGGAAATTAATCTCGCTGACAAGTGTGTGCTGATATTTCATCAGAATGTAAGTTAGAGCTGTGAGCGAGGGGGTTATCATCTGTGTCAACGGCGGGTTCAAGAGAACCGGTCATGGCTGGGCCTAGGCAAGAATCTGAAGAGTCCGTCTTACATCATTACAGTTCTACCGCTTGCTGACCACGCCCTTTCTGGAACTTTTTCTTTAAAAGTTTAAATCTGTATTTTTTTGCTAGAAAATTACTTGGAACCCCCAATTATCATTGTTTTTTATTTAGCAGAGACCCTAGAGAATAAAATGGAGATTGCTGCAATATTTTATGTTGCACCGTATTTGCGCAATTTCTTTTTTTTAAAAACACACTTTAATCAATTAAACTAAACACAATATTTATCCCAATTTTTTTGGTAACATATAAAAGATGATATTACGGCGAGTAAATAGATACCTAACATGTCACACTTTAAAATTGCGCACACTCGTGGCAACAAATTACGGCACTTAAACATCTCCATAGGCGACATTTTACATTTTTTTTACATGTTACCAGCATAGAGTTACAGAGGAGTTCTAGTGCTGGAATTATTGCTCACGCTCTAACGATCGCTGCGATACCTCACATGTGTGGTTTACATATGGGTGTGCGACTTAAGTATGCGTTCGCTTCTGCGCGCGAGCGCGGAGGGACGGGGCGCTTTACATTTTTTTTATCTTATTTATTTTACATTTTATTTTTACACTGTCTCTTTTATTTATTTATTTTTTAATCACTTTTATTCCTATTATAAGGAATGTAAACATCCCTTATAATAGAAATAAGGATGACAGGCCCCCTTTAAGGAGAGATCTGGGGTCAAAGAAGACCCCAAATCTCTCATTTACCTTTTAAAAGCAAAAGATTACAAAAAAAAAAAAAATGCTTTAACAAACAAAATATTTACTATGGCCCAGGAGCCAGAAGTGAGGTCAGAAGTCGCTCCAGTCCTCCAAGGGTATAGAGATGAGTGGCGTCTAAGAGACGATTGGCGTATAAGCAATGTAAATATCCCTTATAATAGAAAAAAGTATTACAGGACCCCTTTAAGGAGAGATCTGGGGGTCAAAAAGACCCCAAATCTCTCATTTACCTTTTTAAAAGCAAAAGATCACAAAAAAAAAAAAAATGCTTTAACAAAAAAAATATTTACTATGAGGTCAGATGTCGCTCCAGTCCTCCAAGGGCATAGAGATGAGTGGCGTCTAAGAGACGAGTGGCGTATAAGGAATGTAAATATCCCTTATAATAGAAATAAGGATGAAAGGTCCCCTTTAAGGAGAGATCTTGGGGTCAAAAAGACCCCAAATCTCTCATTTACCTTTTAATAGAAAAAGATAAAAAAAAAGTTTTTTGAACTGTCGCTTTAACAAAAAAAAAAAAAATGTACTATGGCCCAGGAACCAGAAGTGAGGTCAGACATCGCTCCGGTCCTCCAAGGGCATAGAGATGAGTGGCGTCTAAGAGACGAGTGGCGTATAAGGAATGAAAACATCTCTTATAATAGAAAAAAAGATGACAGGTCCCCTTTAAGGAGAGATCTGGGGTCAAAAAGACCCCAAATCTCTCATTTACCTTTTTAAAGCAAAAGATCACAAAAAAAAAATGCTTTAACAAAAAAAATATTTACTATGGCCCAGGAACCAGAAGTGAGGTCAGACGTCGCTCCAGTCCTCCAAGGGCATAGAGATGAGTGGCGGCCATCTTGGCCTTACTCATACCCAGCTAACGGCTGCATCGGATCGCTCCCAGGCTTTACCGATGGGTCACGTAAGCCCGGGAACGACCGTGAAGTGGTGAGAGGGGCATCCCACCGCTTCTAGAAGTGATCCGCCCCCCCGGGACCAGAAATTTATTAAAAAAGAAAACCGGCCATAGTCAAAAATAATACCAGGGTTTTGGCAGCTGCCATACCCTGGGATTTAACGTCAAAGTAAGGATGTATTTTTACTATGGGCCGGTCAGCAAGTGGCTAGTAAAAAAAAAATGATATATATATATTACCAAAAGTATTGGGACGCCGGCCTTTACACACACATGAACTTTAATGGCATCCCAGTCTTAGTCCGTAGGGTTCAATATTGAGTTGGCTCCGCTCTTTGCAGCTATAACAGCTTCAACTCTTCTGGGAAGGCCGTCCACAAGGTTTAGGAGTGTCTATGGGAATGTTTCACCATTCTTCCAGAAATGCATTTGTGAGGTCAGGCACTGATGTTGGATGAGAAGTCCTGACTCGCAGTCTCTGCTCTAATTCATCCCAAAGGTGTTCTATGGGGTTGAGGTCAGGACAGTCAAGTTCCTCCACCCCAAACTCACTCATTCATGTCTTTATAGACCTTGCTTTGTGCACTGGTCCAAATCATTGGGTTGGGGGGGGATTGTGGTGTGGGGGTGTTTTCCAGGGGGTTTGGCTTGGCCCCTTAGTTACATTGAAGGGAATTCTTAAGGTGTCAGTCATAAAAAGACATTTATCCACTATGGGAGGAGGGGGAATTTATGCTTCGGGGGTAATCATGCAGATTAGTGCTCCATGGTTTTGTGGGGGGATTTGTGCTGACACATGGTTATCATACATCTTGGGGGCGGGGCTCAGGTTGGCGTGTTCGCCCTGGGCTCTAGATGATCTTGTCCCGGCATTGTCAGTGACGGCTGCATGGCATTTCTCAGGGCGGTTTCCTGGCTGTGACAACAGTGGACCATGTCTGTGCAATGTGTGTTGAAAGAGCTCCATTTGGAAGCCCGTGTGACAACCCTGAAGCACAATGGGAGTCAGGGACAGAGCGTTGTCACCCTATAACAGGAGCAAGGACCTTCATGACGAATCACCAGGCATTATATTAAGAAAAAGGGACTGAAAATGACATTCAAGCTTATTAGAAATATTGGTGATCCAGGTTGAGTCTAATTTACCGGTAAGGTTCCTCCAGAAGCCCAGCCGTGACCAATTTCCTTGCAGATGACCTTACACAGCCCAAGGACCTCCCTGGCAGAGACACAGTTAAGTCCTCCCGGCTAGGAGACATGGGCGCTGGGTGGGTATTATATTCACGTCCGCAGGGAAGGCCGGCGAGTGGAAAAAATAGACATCTCTCCGTCTGAGCCCGGCGAGGAAGGCGGATGTTAACCTTAATGAATTCAATTACTGGCAGAACACAGCTCTGGGCTCTGTGTAGGAGACGGCGGGCAGGATAAACACGGCGTCCGGTGGGCGTGTGCAGGCGCACATCCAGGAGAGCCATGCGGTTCTGCATTGGGGTCCCAGAGTCAGATCCCAGCGTGGACACTGACTGACTGGAGTGTGTATGGCCTTCTCCATGTCTGGAGGATAAATAGTGCCAGCAAAACTATAAGACTGGGATAGGGAATGAGAATTAAGAAGGTACTGATGTGAGTCCTGCCCCAAGAGCTTACAGTCTAAATGGAATGGTGATGAGTGCTAGAGGTACGACATGACTGGAGTAGTTTTGTGGCCGTGAAACTATGGGCGTGTGAGTGCCAAATTCCGAGGTCAGTGAGAAGTACGAGGTAAAAGAAGCCGTATAGGAGAAGTATGGAGGTGTGAATGAGAAATAGTAACCTGAGGGGAAAAGTCCCAGAGAAGGAAGCAGCATTGCAAAAGTCTTGGAGGTGTGACTGGAAAGAGAGATCCAGAGGAGAGCAGCATGGGAGAAGTCCTGAGGTTGTAATTGGGAAGGGGTGACATGGAGGAAGTGAGATCCAGAGGAGAGCAGCAATAGAGAAGTCCTTGGAGTTGTGATTGGGAAGTGGTGACCTGGAGGAAGAGAGATCCAGAGGAGAACAGCATGAGAGAAGTTCTGGGGTTGTGATTGGGAATTTGTTACCTGGAGGAAGAGAGATCCAGAGGAGAGCAGCATGGGAGAAGTTCTAGGGTTGTGATTGGGAAGTGGTGACCTGGAGGAAGAGAGATCCAGAGGAGAGCAGCATGGGAGAAGTTGTAGGGTTGTGATTGGGAAGTGGTGACCTGAAGGAAGAGTGATTAAGAGGAGGGCAGCTATTGAGAAGTCCTTGGGGTATGATTTGGAAATGGTGAACCAGAAGAAGACAGATTTAGAAAAGGGCAGCATGGGAGAAGTCTTGAGGTTGTAATTAGGAAGTGATGACCTGCAGGAAGTGAGATCCAGAGGAGAGCAGCAATAGAGAAGTCCTTGGAGTTGTGATTGGGAATTTGTTACCTGGAGGAAGAGAGATCCAGAGGAGGACAGCATGGGAGAAGTCCTTGGGTTGTAATTAAGAAGGGGTGACCTGGAGGAAGAGAGATTCAGATGAGAGCAGCATGGGAGAAGTCCTGGGGTTGTGATTGGAAAGTGGTGACTTGGAGGAAGGAGGATCTAGAGAAGGAAGGAGGCATTGGAGATGTCCTTGGGGTGTGGTTGGGAAATTGTGACCCATAAGAAGAGCAATCTGGAGGAGTGCAGCATGGGAAAAGTCTGGAGGTGTGACTTGGGAGTGGTAGCCCAGAGGACGAGAGATCCAGAGAAGGAGAGCAGCATGGGAGACATCCTTGGGGGGTAATTGTTAAATGGTGTCCCAGAGAAAGACAAATCTAGAGGGGGCAGCATGGGAGAAGTCTGGAGGTGTCACTGGGGAGTGGTAACCCAGAGGAAGAGAGATCCAGAGAAGGAGAGTAGCATGAGAGACATCCTTGGGGGGTAATTGTTAAATGGTGACCCGGAGGAAGACAAATCTAGAGGGGTGCAGATTGGGAGAAGTCTGGAGGTGTCACTGGGGAGTGGTAACCCAGAGGAAGAGAGATCCAGAGGAGAGTAGCATGGGAGACATCCTTCGGGGGGTAATTGTTAAATGGTGACCCGGAGGAAGACAAATCTAGAGGGGTGCAGATTGGGAGAAGTCTGGAGGTGTCACTGGGGAGTGGTAACCCAAAGGAAGAGAGATCCAGAGAAGGAGAGCAGCATGGGAGACATCCTTGGGGGGGTAATTGTTAAATGGTGACCCAGAGAAAGACAAATCTAGAGGGGTGCAGTATGGGGGAAATCCTGGAGGTGTGAATTGGGAATTGGCGACCTAGAGGAAGAGAAATCCAGAAAAGGAGGGCAGCATGAGAGACGTCCTGAGGTTGTAGTTAGGAAAAGGTGACCTGGAGAAAGAGAGATCCAAAGAAGAAAGGCGGCTAAGGAGACGTCCTTGGGGTGAGAGAGAGACATCTGGAGGAGTGCAACATGGGAGAAGTCCTGGAGGTGTGATTGGGAAGTGTTGACCTGCGGAAAAGAAGGAACCAGTGAAGGGCAGCATGGGGTTGTGACTGGGAAGTGGTGACTCAGAAGAGGAGAGCTCCAGAGAAGTGCAGCATGGGAGAAGTCCTGGGGTTGTGACTGGGAAGTGGTGACCCAGAAGAGGAGAGCTCCAGAGAAGTGCAGCATGGGAGAAGTCCTGGGGTTGTGACTGGGAAGTGGTGACCCAGAAGAAGAGAGCTCCAGAGAAGTGCAGCATGGGAGAAGTCCTGGGGTTGTGACTGGGACGTGGTGACCCAGAAGAGGAGAGCTCCAGAGAAGTGCAGCATGGGAGAAGTCCTGGGGTTGTGACCCAGAAGAAGAAAGCTCCAGTGGAGGGCAGCATTGGGGTAATGGTGGTAACTTGGCGTAATTCAGTTTTTTCCTCTTTTTGGTCATTTGTCTGCTTTCCGCCATCGTGCTTCAACTTTTCCTAGATCCGGAGAACATTCGGAGCCAGAAGAAGAAGCGGGAAAAGGAATGGCAGTGATTTGTCCGGCTAGAACCCGCTATGTGTTTGGTGTAGCAGCTCCTTTTTCATCGTCAGTCAGGATTGCTTGGAATGGAGTAGCTGCTGGGTAAATATTGATTGCCCTTTGCTGTCTAATAACACAGGAATTATGACTGGGAGGTGGGGGGGGGGGGGTCTGCTGTTCCTGAAAAATTGGGCAATCGCCCATCTTCCTGGTTCGACGCTCAGACAGTGTGCCCGTCGGCCATTGATGGAGTAGCAGGCCGGGTTCAATAGCAGCCAGGCCCATTTGGAGATCATTGGGTGCTCTTCTTAGTTCTTCCATAGACCTTCTAGGCATCTACACCTCATGTCTCAATTATTTCCTTCCTAATATGACTCAGTTTCCCTGAGGTTGCTGTAGACTGAACTGTGCACGGCTTATCAGGTAGGGGCAATCTCATCCATGAGCTCACTATAGGCAGGGTACCTTGGGGGAGGGGGGGGGGCACTGGACTGGTTTGAAGAATGTAAACAAGAATGAGAGCGCCCCTCAGGTTGTTACTGCATCTGACATTAAATTAGGAGAAGCTGACGTGTTTCGGGGTCAGACACCGCCTTTCTTCAAGGCTGAGATTCTCAGAGGGGACCTAAAATCAGAACTGTATAGGCAGCGCTTGGACAACTGGGGTACTTTAGGGGAGCCCTGGAGTGCCCGGAAGAATATAAACAAGGATAACAGTGCCCCTCCAGTCATTACTGCTTCTGACAAGAAATGAGAAGCCGACACGTTTTGGGGTCAGATATCTCCCTTCGTCAAGGCTGTAGATCATTAGGGCTCAGATTATTATATATGGGGGTCTAAAACGAAAATTGTATAAGCAGCGCTGTCAACCAGGGTGCCTTTGGGGTCCCAGGAATGGTATGAAGAATGTAAAGAAAGATGAGAGCGCTCCTCAAATCTTTTTTTGTATGTGGCAAGAAATGGGTAGAAGCGAACATGTTTCGGGGTCAGACACCCCCTTTTGTCAGGGATTGGGTTCTCAGAGGGGGCCTAAAATCAAAACTGTATAGGCAGCGCTCTATCAACCAGGGCACCTTGGGGGTCCCTGGAGTAGTCTGAAAAAATGGAAATAAGGATGAAAGCACCCCACTCAAGTCTTAATTGCAAGTGACAAGGAATTAGGAGAGGAAGTCGACATGTTTCAGGGTCAGATATCTCCCTTCGTCAAGGCAGTAGGTAAGACTATCGGAATGTGACATAAAATTAGGAGAGGAATCCGACATGTTTCGGGGTCAGATATCCCCCTTCATCAGGGCTGTAGGTAAGACTATCAGAACGTGACAAAAAATTAGGAGAGGAATCCGACATGTTTGGGGTCAGATAGCCCCCTTCGTTAGGGCAGTAGGTAAGACTATCAGGACGAGACAAAAAATTAGGAGAGGAGACCGACATGTTTCAAGGTTAGATATCCCCTTTCATCAGGGTTGCATATAAGACTATTGGAATGTGAGAAAAAATTAGGAGAAGAAGCAGACCTGTTTCAGGGTCAGATATCTCCCTTCATCAGGACTGTAGGTAAGACTATCGGAACGTGACAAAAAATTAGGAGAGGAATCTAAAATTTTTTGGGGTTACATATCCCGCCTTCGTCAGGGCAGTAGGTAAGACTATCAGGACGTGACAAAAAAATTAGGAGAGGAAGCTGACATGTTTCAGGGTCAGATATCCCCCTTTGTCAGGGTAGTAGGTAAGACTATCAGGGCGTGACAAAAAATTAGGAGAGGGAGCCAACATGTTTCGGGGTCAGATATCCCCCTTTGTCAGGGCAGTAGGTAAGAATATCAGGAGGTGACAAAAAATTAGGAGAGGAGGCTGACATGTTTCAGGGTCAGATATCCCTCTTTGTCAAGGCTGTAGATAAGGCTATTGGAATGTGACCAAAAATTTAGGAAAGGAAGCTGACATGTTTTTGGGTCAGATATCCCCCTTCGTCAGGGCTGTAGGTAAGACTATCAGGATGTGACAAAAAATTAAAAGAGGGAGCCAACATGTTTCGGGGTTAGATATCCCCCTTCGTCAGGGCTGTAGGTAAGACTATAAGGATGTGACAAAAAATTAAAAGAAAGAACCGACATGTTTCAGGGTCAGATATCCCCCTTCGTCAGGGCTGTAGGTAAGACTATCAGGACGTGACAAAAAATTAGGAGAGGAAGCCGACATGTTTTGTGGTCAGATATCCACTTTTGTCAGGGCTGTAGATAGTCCAATAGTCCTATTTGCTCCAATGTAAAGAGGCATTAGATCCAATGGTATGAGTCCCTGGACAGACAAGAGTGGTGCTGTCAGACCCTATAAAAAAAATTGAAAAGAGGGCGGGGCTGGAAGGATGCGAGCAAATCCTGAAAGGATGGTCATTAAAAAAGATTAGGAACGCAGAAGGAGAGAAGGTGACGTGAATGGCTTTATATTTGGAACATGGTGTTAGATAATGTGCCAATTATAGAGAGATGGGGGATGGGTCACATGACTAGAATTAATACTAATGATGACGATCACATGCTCCCATCAAATTTGGGGGTGACTGCACTGGCACACTGTACAGAGCGCGGGTGGGGGGATGGGGGGGAGTGGTCGTTGCATCTGGATAATTGTCCCTGGAGACCTACGAAGGAAATAACTGACGTTGCGTGTTACAGGCGTCAGTAAATCACCTTTCTGGGAGGTCCTGACCGCAGCCGGGGTCTTTCCTCAGGCCGTATCTGACCGACCCCCCCCCCCCCCCCCCGACCAAGGGTGACTCCAGCTGGTGACGAGCTGCGCCTGCTGACAGAAACCAGACGGCCCCAGAAGATCCAATAGGGGCCCCTTATTAAATCATATTATAGGCATGTAATGCGGTTATATGGGAACGCACAGGCACCTGTTACCATGGCGACGAGAGCGAGAAGAGAGCGCCTTTCCCAGCACCCAACGTTAACCCCAGCTGTACCAGGGAGCAGCCGGCAGTAACCCTGCAAGCACCAGAGTCCAGGTGGCATTCACCCCCATCGGTGCGGGTACAAGGAGGCATTAACCCCGTGTGAGCCAGGCATGGGGGGTATTAGTCCCATTTCTACCTGTTCACTCCATAAATGTCAAACGGCACTTCACCCGTCTCTTCCACAGAACGCCCCTCACCCTTTTCATCCATATTACATGATGTTAACCCCCAGCCTGCCAGAGAGCGGGCAAAATTCACCCATGCCTATAACATGAAGCCTCTCGCCTTGTGACTTGCTACAAAGTTACAATGTACAGTCTGATCACTGGGGGAGGGGAGACTGAGGAAATGCCTCCTCCCCCTTCTACAAAGTTACAATGTACAGTCTGATCACTGGGGGAGGGGAGACTGAGGAAATGCCTCCTCCCCCTTCTACAAAGTTACAATGTACAGTCTGATCACTGGGGGAGGGGAGACTGAGGAAATGCCTCCTCCCCCTTCTACAAAGTTACAATGTACAGTCTGATCACTGGGGGAGGGGAGACTGAGGAAATGTCTCCTCCCCCTTCTACAAGGTTACAATGTACAGTCTGATCACTGGGGGAGGGGAGACTGAGGAAATGCCTCCCCTCCTTCTACAAAGTTACAATGCACAGTCTGATCACTGGGGGAGGGGAGACTGAGGAAATGCCTCCTCCTCCTACAAGGTTACAATGTACAGTCTGATCACCGGGGGAGGAGAGACTGAGGAAATGCCTCCTCCTCCTACAAGGTTACAATGTACAGTCTGATCACTGGGGGAGGGGAGACTGAGGAAATGCCTCCTCCCCCTTCTACAAAGTTACAATGTACAGTCTGATCACTGGGGGAGGGGAGACTGAGGAAATGCCGCCTCCTGCCTGCAGCAGACTGATGACATCATCTCAGCCTGGGCGGAGTCACTGACATTTTTTGGGAGATGTATATTATGTCGGGAATTTATTTGTTCAGTGGTCCACTTTAGCAGGGGGCGGGATTTAGGCGGAGCACAGAGAGCGCTGACCAATGATTTTGCTTTTCAGATTATTTCACAGACCCGACGTTGGCAGCGACGATCCGGGAGAAGATGAGCCGCCCCCAACCAGAAGATGACCCCCCCCCCCAAATCAGTAGATGAGCCGCCCCCAACCAGATGAGCCGCCCCCAACCAGAAGATGAGCCGCCCCCAACCAGAAGATGAACCGCCCCCAACCAGAAGATGAACCGCCCCCAACCAGAAGATGACCCCCCCCCCCAAACCAGTAGATGAGCTGCCCCCAACCAGAAGATGACCCCCCCCCCCCAAACCAGTAGATGAGCCGCCCCCAACCAGAAGATGAGCCGCCCCCAACCAGATGAGCAGCCCCCAACCAGAAGATGAGCCGCCCCCAACCAGATGAGCCGCCCCCAACCAGATGAGCCGCCCCCAACCAGAAGATGACCCCCCCCAAACCAGTAGATGAGCCGCCCCCAACCAGAAGATGACCCCCCCCCAAACCAGTAGATGAGCCGCCCCCAACCAGAAGATGACCCCCCCCCCCAAACCAGTAGATGAGCCGCCCCCAACCAGAAGATGAGCCGCCCCCAACCAGATGAGCCGCCCCCAACCAGACGATGACCCCCCCCCAAACCAGATGACCCCCCCCCCCCCAAACCAGAAGATGAAGCCGAACGTGGAGACTTCTGATGTTTGTAGAATATAACGCTCACTTCGGGGGATGGAAAGGCCGAGCGACACCCGGCGTGTCGGGCCCGTTCACACGAGTGCACCCGAGGTGTGCTGTGTGTTCTAGATGTGTGACCTCTGAACTCTATCGGGTGTAAATCCGGATCATTGATAATACCCAGGGCCCGCCATTTCCCCAAATCTGGTTGGTTGCTCCACACAATGCATATTGTTTGTATGTTGCCTTCCCTGGTTCCCCCTCCCCCCCTCATCAACATGTTAATAACATTTTTAAATAAAACCTGTTTTAATTACACGTCTTATTTTATACCCGGTGAGGTCATCACTGGATCCCTGTGCTTCTCTATGCAATGCAGGCAGATCATGGGATGGTGGGAGGAGCCAGCAGGGGGCAGTACATAGCTTACTGAAAACATCACAGCACCCCGCCTCAGTACTCCTCTCAAGAGCCCTCAGTCCTGATGCCAGCAGGAGGAGGAGTTATGCAAATATCATAATGCCTTGATGGGCGGGTGTTAGTCTGGAGGAGTGGGCGTGTATTTTTTTTAAAGCAGGAGTGGGCGTGTATTTGCATAGGTAAAGCCCACATTCTATACTGAGCCTCCATGATTGGAAGAACTGAAATCCAATGACTGAAAAGGAAGAGCTCGCAGCTTGTTGCAAGCAGTGGGAGGAGTTATGCAAATATCAAAATGCCTTGATTGGCAGGAGTCAGTCTGGAGGAGTGGGCGTTCCTAGGTGGGCTGTATGCGCATAGGTAATGCCCACATGTGATGACTTCATGACTGCACTGAAATCCAATGAATGAAAGGGGGTGGAGCCAGGGGCTGGACATTCTCCAGTCAGAAAATGGGGCGGGGCTCTGCTGCAGTTTTTGATGCACATTATGGGAAGCTTGCAGTGTGCGGTGAAATCAGAGGAAGACATTTTAGTCCAAGGGGAGGAGCCAGGACACCCAGAGGATGGAGGGAGGATTTCAGTCCAGGGGGAGGAGGCGGTACACCCAGAGGATGGAGGGAGGATTTCAGTCCAAGGGGAGGAGCCGGTACACCTGAGGATGGAGGGAGGATTTCAGTCCAGGGGGTGGAGCCGATACACCCTGAGGATGGAGGGAGGATTTCAGTCCAGGGGGAGGAGCCTGTACACCTGAGGATGGAGGGAGGATTTCAGTCCAGGGGGAGGAGGCGGTACACCCAGAGGATGGAGGGAGGATTTCAGTCCAAGGGGAGGAGCCGGTACACCTGAGGATGGAGGGAGGATTTCAGTCCAGGGGGTGGAGCCGATACACCCTGAGGATGGAGGGAGGATTTCAGTCCAGGGGGAGGAGCAGGTACACCTGAGGATGGAGGGAGGATTTCAGTCCAGGGGGTGGAGGCGGTACACCCGAAGGATGGAGGGAGGATTTCAGTCCAGGGGGAGGAGCAGGTACACCTGAGGATGGAGGGAGGATTTCAGTCCAGGGGAGGAGCCAAGACACCCGGAGTATGGAGGGAGGATTTCAGTCCAGGGGGAGGAGCCGGTACACCCAGAGGATGGAGGAATGATTTCAGTCCAGGGGGGGGAGGCGGTACACCCAGAGGATGGAGGGAGGATCTCAGTCCAGGAGGAGGAGCCGGTACACCCGGAGGATGGAGGGAGGATTTCAGTCCATGAGGAGAAGCCGGTACACCCAGAGGATGGAGGGAGGATTTCAGTCCAGGGGGGGGGAGGCGGTACACCTAGAGGATGGAGGGAGGATTTCAGTCCAGGGGGGGGGAGGCGGTACACCTAGAGGATGGAGGGAGGATTTCAGTCCAGGGGGAGGAGCCGGTACACCTGGAGTATGGAGGGAGGATTTCAGTCCAGGGGGAGGAGCCTGTACACCCAGAGGATGGAGGGAGGATTTCAGTCCAGGGGGGGGGAGGCGGTACACCTAGAGGATGGAGGGAGGATTTAACTTCCGGAGTGGGGTCGGAGTGAAGGTTCTTGACAGATGGCCTGTATGAAGTCCCGGCACTGCATTACCGGTATAGATCGGAGGATCTCCGGCAGACAATAGAATGTGTAAATACAGATCCTCTGCCATCGATTCCTCCTCCTGCTAATTGATCTCCGTAATTCCAGGTTTAAATGCATGATGTCTATTGAAGATGGTTAATCCGCCATCCCCGATTGGCCATCACTCAGAGACGCTCTCCCATCATCCTCTGCACTCAACTCCAAATCGCAGCGCCGAGTCAACACATGTACTGCGCATTACCCTGCGCTGTGGTAATGCGTGCGGTAATGTGCGTGTTCCTTTTAGGGCCTATTTGCGCTGTTGCACTTTTTAACACGGAGGTTGCAACATGCATGTGTCCAGATTTCCCCACACCATTGTATTTTATTTTATATTTTTTATAGATATGTTTTTTCTTTTTATTGATTTAGAAAAAAAAAAAAAACAATTCTATATATATATATACTTAAGGGACTTGAAAAGTGAACACATTTGGACAAGTGTGCACAGTGTATATATCATTTTACATTTTTTTTTTTGATTTAAAAA
>NC_138780.1:4584799-4620527 GCF_965119305.1 Pelophylax lessonae
CCACACCAAATCCTAACTTCACAAACACCTTGGAAACGCAGGTCAATAACGCACGTCAGCGCACGTTGACATGTGACCAAACGCACGCCCGTGGATCTAAATGGGCCTTTACCGTCAACGAAAGCCAGAGTGAGAATCCGCCTGAACTGCGTCCTGATGTTTGGCGCCAGTGATGAGAGCTGGGATTGGACAATAGGCATTTTTGGCCACCGACTGTCCAAGCGATGAGGGTTTTTTTTTTTTTTGAAGGGATTACACAGAGCTCTGAGCTGCTGGGAATTAATTAATAATCTGCACCTGAGCTCGTTAACAATGTAGCCGAAGAAACCAAATATCAATTAGGCAGAATCTGTAAGCTGCTTCCATAGCTGAACAGAGCGAGGACAAAAAGAGGGGGGGGGGGAGGGGATTTGTGATTAAAGGGAACCGCAGATACCATCCTGACCGAGCGAATCTTTGATGTGTCCAAGAAAATGACGGCTGGATTCTCAGTTGCTACTTTTCCTGCAGCTAAGCACAAAGCGTGGAGAGCGGAATACATTGTATCCATAATTGTATGTGATGGAAAAAGACCGTAACTACGGACGCAGGAATCCTACGGGAACGATCAGCTGGTCTCTGCGATTAAATTTCAGCTTTTTAATTCCGCCGGTCATACGTTTACATACAATGAGCGTGAAGAGAAAACGGTTGTACGATAGGTGCCTTGTATAGTCTTCCCATCTACAGGTGACCCCCCACCCATGGTACAATCTGGTTCTACAAGGGTCTGCCTGACTGGATGGAAATTGTCACGTTTAGGCAGATCTTGAGTTATCAGATTCATGGCTCCTTTCACTTTATGATAAAATGTGCGTAGTCATACCCAACCAATAGCGATTTGTTTTGAAATGGCGCTCCAATGCCATGTAGTGTAACTATCAACGGACCAATGGGTTTTTGCACGCATCACCATGGACTGTGCAGGTGTGAAGGAACCCTCGAAGGAGTTTGTAGAATCATTCTGTAAGATTAATGGCCGGTTTAAGACGCTCTGTTCCTGCCTTATCCAGGGTTTCCTAACCTTAATACCCCAGGGGAACCCTTGAAAAAATGTTCAGGTCTCAGGGAACCCCTACTAAGATTAGTCAATTGGGGGTCATTGGGCAAATGCCATTTAGATTGGTAGTGATGGTCTCCCAGAGGAACCCTTCAAATAATTTTCAGGCCTTACGAAACCCCTATTAAGATTGGTCCGTTGGAGGTCATTGGGCAAATGCCACTTAGAGTGGTGATGGTTGTGGTCTGAATGCCACCCTTGCAGTCATGCTGTGGACTCTACAAAGTGGTGTTGGACCCGAAACTATGCAGGCACCATGAGATGGGAGGTCAGTTAGCCATAGGTTAAGGAACCCCTAGCAACCTCTGGAGGAAGCCTAAGGTGTAAGATGCTCTGTTCCTGCACATAATATAGTCCAGGCTTTTCCAACCTTATTACCCCAGAGGAATCCTTGAAATAATTCTCAGGTCTCAGGGAACCCTTGGGCTCGGTTAACATATATGCCAATTGGATTGGTTTTTAACCGTATCCAATTCGCATAACATGTGAATCAGACAGGCTTTCAATGAAGCCCATTCACCTGTCTGGAGTGGCTGCGGTCTGTTTCTGAAAAGGGTCCTGTGCGGTTTGGGATCCGCTTTAGGTGCAAATTCAAGTAAAAATTCTCACCTGAATCGCACCTGAGATGGTGAACAAAACCGCACCAGACTCTGTACTGCAAACCGCAGCCAGACATGTGTGAACCCAGCCTTACTAAGAATAGTCCATTGGGGGTCATTGGGCAAATCCCACTTAGACTGGTAGTGGTGGTCACAATGCCACCCTTGCAGTCATGCTACTGGCTCTACCAAGTAGTGCTGGATGTGGAGCTTTGCAGGCACCATCAGATGGGAGGTCAGTTAGCCATCAAGGAACCCCTAGCAACCTCTGGAGGAAGTCTAAGGTGTAAGATGCTCTGTTTCTGCCTAGTCTGGGCTTTCCAAAATGTATTACCCCAGACAAACGCTTGAAATAATTTTCAGGTCTCAAGGAACCCATACTACGATTAAAGGCTGCTTAGATTGATAGTGATGGTCAGAAAGCCACCTTTGCATTCATGCTCCTAGCTCTACCAGCACCTGGAACTATGATGGCACCATCACATGGGTGGTCAGTCAGCCACAGCTCAGGGGACCCCCAGCTACCCCGGGAGGGAACCTAAGTTAAAAGACGCTGTGTTCCTGCCTAGTCCAGGCTTTCCCAACCTTATAACCCCAGAGGAAACCTTCAAATATTTTTCAGATCCCAGGGAAACCCTACTACGATTAGTTCATTGGGCAAATGCCGCTTAGATTGGTAATGGTCAGAATGCCACCCATGCTGTTGGCTCTACCAAGTGATGTTGGGCCTTGAAATATGCAGGCACCATCACATGGGAGGTCAGTCAGCCACAGCTCAAGGAACCCATAGCCACCTCTGGAGGATCCCCAAGGTTCCACAGAACCCTGGTTGAGAATGTGTTTTGCCTTATGAACCAATGGTGAGGGTGGGCTGCTTGAGGGACCATATGCAGCCAGATAAGCCCAAGCAATGTAACAGATGTCTTGCATCTAAGCCTAAGGTGTAAGACGCTCTGTTCCTGCACATACTTTAGTCCAAGCTTTCTCCAACCTTATTACCACAGAGGAACCCCTGAAATAATTTTCAGGGAAGCCCTACTAAGTATAGTCCATTGGGGGTCATTGGGCAAATCCCGCTTAGACTGGTAGTGGTGGTCAGAATGCCACACTTGCAGTCATATTGTGGGCTCTACCAAGTGGTGTTGGGCCTGGAACTACTGTATGCAGGCACCATCAGATGGGAGGTCAGTCAGCCACAGCTCAAGGAATCCCTAGCCACCTCTGGAGGAACCCTAAGGTTCCACAGAACCCTGGTTGAGAATGTGTTTTGCTTTATGAACCAACGGTGAGGGTGGGCTGCTTGAGGGATCATATGCAGCCAGATAAGCCCAAGCAATGTAACAGATGTCTTGCGAAAACCAGGAGTTAAAGCGGACTTTAGCTCCCCCCCCCCCCCTTAATGTAAATCTCCATCCCCTCCAATCCCCCCATTGCCATTCCTCCTTACGTAAGAATGATGTTTTGTCTCCCACAGCCTCCTGGAGCAGGAACTCAGAGGCCATCATTGTGGGCACCTGGCTGCCTGAATCCAGAAGAGGTAGCTGGCTTCTAATGACAGAGGTGAACAAAGATGGTGACACGGGGACCCAGGCTAAGGCACCTAAGCTGCGGATAGCAGCAGGACAATGCTGGATCTGCTGGGCAGGTGAGTATCTGAATCGAGGACAATGCTGTACAATAGCTAAGAGGGGGTGCAGTTCCCCTTTAAGCACTTTTGAGCCTCAGGATGGCTCATCACAGAGATTTTCCAGCACGTTGGAAAGTCCCAACAATTGGTCGCTCTCTTTTCTAGAACAGAAAAAAGAAAAGAGTCCATTGCCAGGAGACACCATGCAGGTCACCAATGACCTTCAGGTGGGATGGTATCTTGTATGGTGGAACATCTCCCCAGCTATGGTGGCTTTTTGTCACAAAATGCTGAAGCTTTCTTCAAACCTCCCAGAAAAAGGCAGAATCATTGACAGATGAAGAATTCTCTCGCAGTTCTTTGTAGATCTGGAGTGGGCCGGCTGCGGCTGATCTCATTAGCAGCTCGGATTGTCTAATTATTTTCTTTTTATAGACCGAGCACTCAGGAAGGTTTCCATTATTGGGGCCTTACAGGAAAACAGACTGTCCTCCTCCATTCCGAGTCCATTAATTCCCGCACTCCAACACGGTCACCCTGGCGACGGCTAATCAGGGTCCTTGATGAAGCTTCAAGGTGTCCGAGACCCTCGCATGGACATCATCCAAGAGGAGCATTACACGTCCTTCGAGACAGTGATAAATCTGTGTCTACATGGAAGGAGTTCTGTTCAGAGACATTTCTCAGGTCCCGGTTTATAGATCACTATTCAGGTTCAGAATTTTCAGACAATTCCGATCGTTTTAGATCTGTCTATGTATGTGTGGGGAGTGACACAACCGAACAATTGTACCCTATAAAGCTTTAAGTCAAAGAGTGAAAATACCTAGAGTAGTCCTTCTAAACCTTTTTACTCCAGAGCAGTGGTCTCCAAACTGCAGCCCGGGGGCCGAATGCGGCCTTTTACTTGCCTTTATCTGGCCCTTGGGGCATTTTGCTCCCACTGACACCAACAATGGGGCAATAATTCCTCCCACTGACACCAACAATGGGGCACTATTCCTCCCGCTGACACAATTGATGGGACACCATTACTCCCACTGACATCAATGATGGGGCACCATTCCTCCCTCTGACACCAATGATGGGGAACTATTCCTCCCACTGACACCAATGATGGGTCACCATTTCTCCCACTGACACCAATGATTGGGTACTATTCCTCCGACTGACACCAATTATGGAGCGCTATTCCTCCCACTGACACTAATGATGGGGCACTATTCTGCCCACTGACGCCAACGATGGGGCACTGTTCCTCCCACTGACACCAATGATGGGGCACTATTCCTCCCACTGACACCAATGATGGGACACTATTCCTCCCACTGACATCAATGATGGGGCACTATTCCTGCCACTGACACCAATGATGGGGCACTATTCCTCCCACTGACACCAATGATGGGGCACTATTCCTCCCTCTGACACCAATGATGGGGCACTATTCCTCCTACTGACACCAATGATGGGGCACTATTCCCCCCACTGACACCAATGATGGGGCACTATTCCCCCCACTGACACCAATGATGGGGCACTAATAATCCCCCTAATACCAAAGATGTGACATTGTTTACTGCTACGGATGCCAGGACATTTTCTACTCCCATTGGCCATGGTCCAGACCCCCCAAAAGTCTGAAGGACAGTAAACTGGCCCTTTGTTTAGAAAGTTTGAAGACCCCTGCCCCAGAGGAACCCAGCAAAAAACATTTTATTGGTGGTGAAGGGTAAAAATTCTCCCCTGTCCCTTTTGTTGGTGGTCAGAATGCCACCCAAAATGGTGGATATATACACATAATTATCTGAGGGATTCAGTGCAGAATCTGAGAATATGATTGGATCTCCAAATAAAGAAAAAGAGACACACTGTTTTGCCGATCGATTTATCATTCTGATTGGTCAGGATAGGAAAAATCAATCACAGGAAAGTGGATAATTCCATTTAATTGATCTTTTCAAACTACTGATTGATTGATTGATTTGTTCTGTGTGTGGCCACTTTTAAAGAGAGCTAAAAAGATCACTGGTATCCTGCCAAGTGATGTTGGCCACGGAATGATGCGCCATCAAATGGGAGATCACTGAGCCACAGGTCAAGTGGCCCATAGCAACGCCTGGAGGAACTCTGGGGATCTAATGAACCCTGGTAGAGAAGGCGTTCTCTGGAATAGAGGTCCCCAAACCATGGCTCAGCAGCTAGGGTCAGTCTATGTCCTCAATGTGCACTGACTTAGGTCAGCAGAGGCTGCATATGGTAGGGTGATGTAAAGGTGGGCTCTGATGGGGACCCTAATGTAAGAGGGGAGCTCTGATGGGAACTCTGATTAAAGGGTGGGACCTGATGGGGACCCTGATGTAAGAGGGGAGCTCTGATGTAAGGGTGGGATCTGATGGGGACCCTGATGTTAGAGGGGAGCTCTGATGTAAGGGTGGGATCTGATGGGGACCCTGATGAAAGGGGGTGAATCTGATGGAAACTCTGATGTAAAGGGGGCTCTGATTAGTACCCTGATGTAAGGGTGGACTCTTAAGGGGATCCTAATGAAAGGGGGGATCTAATGTGGATACTGATGTAATGGGGGATCTGATGAGGGACACTGATGTAAGGGGTGGACTCTGAAGGGGACCTTGATGTAAGAAGGAAGCTCTGATGGGAACTCTGATGTAAGGGGGGAACTGATGGGGATACTGATGTAAAGGGTGGACTCTGAAGGGGACCCTAATGTAAGGGTGGGGATCTGATGGGGGCTCTGATGTAAGGGTGGACTCTGATAGGGACCCTGTGGTAAATGGGACCCTGATAGGGACCCTGATGTAAGGGGGAGCTCTGATGGGGACCCTGATGTAAAGAGGCCTCTGATGGGTACCTTGATGTAAGGGTGGACTCTGAAGGGTGGACTGTGTTGGGGTATCTGAATTACTGTAGGAACTTTGATGGTGACCTCAATGTAAAGGGGGGGGGGGTCTCTGATGTAAAGGAGGGGGGAATCTGAATGGGACTCTGCTGGGTACCTAGATGTAGAGGTGGATTCTGAAAGGGGCCCCAATGTAAGGTTGGGGGGGGGGGGGGGGTAAAATGGGAACTCTGATGGGGATTTTTTTTTTTGGCCCAATAATATTTGTAAAATATACAGTGTGGCCCTCAAACTGAAAAGTTCCCTGCTCTAGAGAAAAGATGTAACTGGTTGCAAGGAATCCTTACTAGATCTTGCACTCCTTACAGGAATCGTTGATGCTTGAACAAAGATGGATAGAAATTGATAAAAAAGAATAAAAATACATGGCTTTTCAATTCTATGGCTGTATAATGGAAGCGATTATCAAGTCGATGCCATAAGGCTGCTGACAGACTGACTGTCTTGATGTAAGAAGAAGAACCCCTCCCCCCTTAGAGATGAAAGAGGTTCTTTTTTATTGGGGTAAAGCAGCGCCGTCTTTTTGATCTGGTAAAGGTCATAATCCCCCCCCCTAGGAAAGTCACGCTTAGACAAATTCATACTTCAGTGATTTCTAGCAATTTTGATGCATTTTCAAGCTTCAATCGCTTTCGTTTCCCCCACTGGAAAGCAGTATCATCTGTGACATCATAAGTCAATGTTGTCCTCACATCTGCTTCCTGGTTTTTCCGTGCGATTCCTTGTGCTATAGGAGCTTTGGAGCCGAGCCATGTCCCCTATGCTGAGGTTCTTGTAATTGGCATCATTGGAGTCGTAGAGGTTCTTGTGGTGGGCATCACTGGGGTTGTAGAGGTTCTAGTAATTAGCATCATTGGAGTCGTAGAGGTTCTTGTGGTGGGCATCACTGGGGTCATAGAGGTTCTTGTAATTAGCATCATTGGAGTCGTAGAAGTTCTTGTAACAGGTATCCCTGGAGTCGTGGAGGTTCTTGTGGTGGGCATCACTGGGGTTGTAAAGGTTCTTGTAATGGGCATCACTGGAGTCGTAGAGGTTCTTGTGGTGGGCATCACTGGGGTCATAGAAGTTCTTGTAATCGGCATCATTGGAGTTGTAGAGGTTCTTCTGGTGGGCATCACTGGGGTCGTAGAGGTTCTTTTAATAGGCATTCCTGGAATCCTAGAGGTTCTTGTGGTGGGCATCACTGGAGTCGTGGAGGTTCTTGTGGTGGGTATCACTGGGGATGTAGAGGTTCTTGTAATGGGCATCAATGGAGTCGTAGAGGTTCTTGTGGTGGGCATCACTGGGGTCAGAGAGGTTCTTGTAATGGGCATCACTGGGGTCGTAGAGATTCTTTTGGTGGACATCACTGGGTTGTAGAGGTTCTTGTATTGAGCATCACTGGGGTCGTAGAGGTTCTTGTAACTGGCATCATTGGAGTCATAGAGGTTCTTGTGGTGGGCATCACTGAGGTTGTAGAGGTTCTTGTAATAGGCATCCCTGGAGTCGTAGAGGTTCTTGTAATGGGCATCAATGGAGTCGTAGAGGTTCTTGTGGTGGGCATCACTGGGGTCAGAGAGGTTCTTGTAATGGGCATCACTGGGGTCGTAGAGATTCTTTTGGTGGACATCACTGGGTTGTAGAGGTTCTTGTATTGAGCATCACTGGGGTCGTAGAGGTTCTTGTAACTGGCATCATTGGAGTCATAGAGGTTCTTGTGGTGGGCATCACTGAGGTTGTAGAGGTTCTTGTAATAGGCATCCCTGGAGTCGTAGAGGTTCTTGTGGTGGGCATCACTAGGGTCAGAGAGGTTCATGTAATGGGCATCACTGGGGTCGTAGAGATTCATCTAGTGGACATCACTGGGTTGTAGAGTTTTTTGTATTGAGCATCACTGGAGTCGTAGAGGTTCTTGTAACTGGCATCATTGGAGTCGTACAGGTTCTTGTGGTGGGCATCACTGGGGTTGTAGAGGTTCTTGTAATAGGCATCCCTGGAGTCGTAGAGGTTCTTGTGGTGGGCATCACTGGGGTCATAGAGGTTATTGTAATAGGCATTACTGGGGTCAGAGGTTCTTGTGGTGGACATTACTAAGTCATAGAGGTTCTTATAGTGGACATTACTGAAGTCATAGAAGTTCTTGTGATGGGCATCACTAGGGTTGTAGAGGTTCTTGTGGTGGGCATCACTGGGGTCATAGTAGTTCTAGTACTGGGCATCGCTGAGCTCGTAGATGTTTTTGTAATGGGCATCACCAAGTGGCAGAAAGTTTCCACATCCAGCATGGACACACCTGAATCCTGAGTTTGCTAGGAGGAGCAGTACTGGAAAAATGCTTGTTTTGCATTTTCAGGAGCTTCAATTGAAGTCTATAGGGTGTAAAATGCACAAATCTGCTTGGAAAAAAAAAACTCACATACTTTTTTTGTGCACCACTGCGATGTAAATGGAAAATATAACATGAAACTTCATGAGCATTGTCAAACTTTAGATTTGTGACAGATCGCTCAGGTGTAAATGGGGGCTTAAAGTATAAGTTCACCTTTTCAGGAAAAAATAAAATGAAAAGAGGATTTAAACGTCATACACACTCCAAACCCAGAACAAAAAATTGCCCAATAACAGTTTTTGTCCCTATTCACACTGAGCGAAGGTACATGCAGTTTTACAAGATGAGCAAAAAGAAAGCAAAGGGTCTGGAGAAGGACCAGAAGATAGCTGGATGCTGAGACTAGGAGAGGTGGAGACAAGGTGGTGCTGCGGCTGCGCTGAGAGGTGCAGGATTTCTAGAAGGAGCTCTGTCCTCTTTTCTGCTAAGAAGGGGGACAGAGATGAGCCTCTCCGCAGCTGCTGAGGCAAAATGGGGGTGGAGACAAGGGGGTGCCGGAGCTGCAAGAGCCACATAAAATGACCTGGAGACACAAGTGATTTAAGCCTCGTACACACGCAACAATTATCGGCCGACCAATCGTCCAACTTTTGTCCAAGTTGTGTTTTGTTGGTTGGAATGTGCCTAGACTGCACACAAATTTTCTCGACCAACAAAATTCTACTTCAGAAGTGATGTCATGTGTTGGTTTGTTTTCTTTGTGTTCTTTCTTCTCGGAGCATGCCCAGACTTGCTCATCAGATTTTTCCCTGTCGAAATCTGTACTGACTGCACGCAAATTGGCCGTTGTGGTGACGGCCAACAAAAATTGTATAGTCTGCACACCAGATTTTTTTCGGCCGAAAAGTCGGAGTCGGTTGTCGAAAGCATCATACTAACAAGCCGAAAATCGGCCGGTCGGACGTTGGCCGAAAATTCCCTGCCAATTTTCGACGCGTGTGTACGAGGCTTTAGTTGGTCACAAGTTTTCCAACATGATAGAAAACTGCTATGAAGTACAATGAATATCGGCTGATGACCCCATGAAGGCCATGTCCACTTGCAGTTCTACCAGGTCTAGCTTAGAGAACCCCATCGTATCTTCTCCTCCTGAGTCACACAATGATTTCAAGTGCAGAGATTTTCCAATATACTAGAAAGTTATCAGATGCCTTGGCCATCCCATGGGTCGACTTTATCGGGGATTCGCAATCTTAGTGAAGGTCACTCACTGTGGTCAGTCTCTGGAAGAAAAATTCTTGGAATGACCTTCACATGGCCCTTTGTATGGATGGACACGTTAAAGAATGACCCAACAAACACTCAAGCCTGTAGAGGCCCTGTGCGGTCCTGCATTCATGGCTGTCTGGGGTATAGATAAGCTGCGCTTATAGAAAGGTTGACTCGTTGTTCACACGTCACATTCATTGACAAAAGTGAGATATGTGGAGACATAAAATGAAGAATTGTGGGGACTCTTCCATACATCTCAAGTTATCCATGTTTCTTTTTCCACGGAGGAATTCTAAGTGCGTTTCCATCTTCCCCTTAAAGTTCTGGCGTTCGCAAGCCGGTGGCTGTCTTGCTGATTACCCGCGTGTGAAATGGGCCCTCTCGTTCCTAATCACCAGTTGCCGCTTGGCAGGTTCTTCCATCACCGCCTCACCTCTGGCCGCGTTCCATCTCTGCTTCATGAATATTTCATCAACTTTGCCCCAGCCGGGAGCTGAATCTCGTCCAGGAGTGGAGATAAGACCCCCTTTTTTTTCTCTCTCTGGCACCTGCTTATCAGCCTGTGCAAACAGCCCCGCTGCAAGCATCACGCACCTCTGATTCCGGGCTGCCAGAAAAACACCTGGGCCCAGCTTTCACGCCAAACCTCCTACAACATGGCCGCCAGGGGCAAACGATACAAAAGATCCGTCACCTCCGTCTCCCATTAGCGGCCTCTGCGATAGCAGTTTTATGCCAGGTCTGGAATGTTCTAGACGTCTATATTTAAAGTCGAAGAATATTTAACGTCTTCAGCTGATCCCTATCATTTCCCCAGAGATGAGGCACCTCCGGGGGTATCTGCAGTCCTCTGCCCGATGTATAAACACGTACAAGCTGGCACCAAAGCTCTAATTACAAATTTATAGTCAAATTTTATGCCAGGTCTGGAATGTTCTAGACGTCTATTTAAAGTCAAAGAATATTTAACGTCTTCAGCTGATCCCTATCTTTTCCCCAGAGATGAGGCACCTCCGGGGGTATCTGCAATCCTCTGCCCGATGAATAAACACATACGATAGGTACAACCTGGCACCAAAGCTCTAATTACAAATTTATAGTCGCCTAGCGCAGTTCTAACTGCCTGTGGGAGCTTCACATAGCTGTTTCTAGAACGCTCCCGCAGGCAACTGCCCCTGTGGCAACTGACATTTCCAAAACCTCTCACAGCAGATACTTCTAGAGCCCGTACCAGCATAATGGAACGAGGCAGGAAACCAACACTCCGAAGATTTACTAGCCTCCTCCGACTATATAGGTGAACCCTCGTATGGGCCTGATGCTTTACTTAACCCTTTATTTCCCAATTCAGGGTGAAGTAGATATGGATCAGTTCGCAGACGCAAAGAATAGGGAGAGTGCTCCTTATCTTAAAAAAAAAAAAAGGTACCTTCAGAAGTCAAACTCTCTACTCAACGCTGGGTGGCTATGATCCCCGTTGGTTGAGAGCGGGGTCCAAACTTTCTTAACAAAGGACCAGTTTACTAACCTTCAGACTTTAGAAGGGCCAGATGGCATTAGTAATAATGCTCCATCAATGGTGTCAGTGGGAGGAATAGTGCCCCATCATTGGTGTCAGCGGAAGGAATAATGGCACATTATTGGTGTCAGTGGGAGAAATAGTGCCCCCTCATTGGTGTCAGTGGGATGAATAGTGCCCCATCCTTAGTGTCAGTGGAAGGTATAGTGCCCCATCATTGGTGTCAGTGGGAGGAATAGTGCCCCATCATTGGTGTCAGTGGGATGAATAGTGCCCCATCATTGGTGTCAGTGGAAGGTATAGTGCCCCTTCATTGGTGTCAGTGGGAGGAATAGTGCCCCATCATTGGTGTCAGTGGGAGGAATAGTGCCCAATCATTGGTGTCAGTGGGAGGAATAGTGCCGCATTATTGGTGTCAGTGGGAGGAATAGTGCCCCCTCATTGGTGTTGTGGGAGGAATAATCCTCAATCAATGGTGTCAGTGGGAGGAATAGTGCCCCATCATTGGTGTCAGTGGGATGAATAGTGCCCCATCATTAGTGTCAGTGGAAGGAATAGTGCCCCATTGTTAGTGTCAGGGGAAAGGATAGTGCACCATTATTGGTGTCAGTGGAAGGAATAATTCATCATTGGTATCAGTGGGAGGAATAATCCCCAATTATTGGTGTCAGTGGGAGGAATAGTGTGCCTCATTTGTGTCAGTGGAATTAATTATTCCCAATCATTGGTGTCAGTGGGAGGAATAGTGCCTCATTATTGGTGTCAGTGGGAGGAATAATCCCCAATTATTGGTGTCAGTGGAAGGAATAATCCCTAATTATTGGTGTCAGTGGGAGGAATAGAGCTCCATCATTGGTGTCAGTGGAAGGAATAATCCCCAATTATTGGTGTCAGTGGGAGGAATAGAGCTCCATCATTGGTGTCAGTGGAAGGAATAATCCCCAATTATTGGTGTCAGTGGGAGGAATATTGCCCCATCATTGGTGTCAGTGGGAGGAATAGTACCCCATCATTGGTGTCAGTGGGAGGAATAGTGTCCCATCATTGGTGTCAGTGGGAGGAATAGTGTCCCATCATTGGTGTCAGTGAGAGGAATAGTGCCCCATCATTGGTGTCAGTGGGAGGAATAGTGTCCCATCATTGGTGTCAGTGGAAGGAATAGTGCCCCATCATTGGTGTCAGTGGGAGGAATATTCCCCAATCATTGGTATCAGTGAGAGGAATAGTGCCCCAAGGGCCAGATAAAGGCAAGCAAAGGGCTGCAGTTTGGAGATAGCTGGTTAAGAGAGTTGTTGTATTTCGGCATCAATGCCGAACTTCTGTATCTCCTTTGGGACAAGACAATTTGCATTCAATGGAAGGTCCCTTTCAAGAAAAATACCAATGCAAATGGCCACTGGGCGGGAACATTGAGGGCAGTCTGCACAGACAATCATTAGAACATTAAGCCTAAAATGTGTGTTCTCTGCCGATAATTGGTGCGCGCACCTCTGTAGCCATCACGTCGGGTACAAAGCGTTGCACGCTAGCAATAAAAGTCCCTTTGCAGGTTTAATTGGCCCATGAAACATTCAGCCGGTCTTTTTTTTTTTTTTTTCACCCACCATTGTTCAATAGCAAACATTGATCCACTGCAGTTTTACAAGGGACCCCCAGTGGTCATTATCGACGACGGGTCCTTGGAGAGGGCGTTGGAAAGCAGATTTGGCATCGAGTTCTCAGAAAAAAAACTTCTAATCAGACTCGCAATATTGTCAGCTCCGCCGGCTGAGCGCCAAAGCCAATAACGTTTCCTCCTCTGACTATAAACAGTCCCTGTACCTGAGCTGCGGGGCCTCAGACTGTCTGCGCCCTGGGTCAGGTGGGACCGCTGCTCAAAATAAAACCCTCCTAATCCCCGCGAGCATTTACTGCTTAATGACACCACCTACGGGGGTGTTATATGTCACGCAGGGCAAACAAAGACAGGTGTGAAGATCCTGGCAACCGAGATACGCACACACTCACACTTATACTCGCAGGACATGTGTGCCAAGAAATGCCACGTGAGTTCAAGGCGCGTGCTATTAACACCTTCCTTTTCGGGGTTGGCTTTATCAAATGAAGCAAAAGCTATAACTAGGAGGCAAATATTTATGCAAAAGAATCCAACGTAGGAAAGCCTACGACAAAATCATAACCTTGCCTTGGAGAAGACCATTTCTGAAATATGGAGGTCATAAACTCTTTCAGGGTTCGTACACATTTTTACCAATAAAATTCCATGACTTTTCCATGACTTCAAGTAAATATTCATGACCTAATTTTCATGAAATGTCTATGTATACATGTTAAATAAGAAGAAAACCCATGTTACACCCAGAATATTTTAACTAAAATAAATGACAAGCTTTGTAGTGTACAGTCATGATGGATAAGGTGCAGCCAGACTGGTATGGATGGCACAGATGTGGCACTTACATCGAGGGCAGCTCTTTGTTAGGCTGAAGCAACAATATCCCACGAACAGGCAGAAAAGAGAGAAAGGCGCCACTCCGTGTAGCAGATGTAAATAATTTTATTGACACATATTAAAAACTTACATGGAGGTAAGCGTCTATCTTCATAGCTCGGCGTCCTTCCAGGTCTGCGGTGTTGCTGTCCCTGAGGCTGGCCAGCGCATACCTCACTGGAGGGCCGCACAAACGTGATGACGGGGGGGGGGGGCATTAACCAGTATCGGAGCATGTGTTAAGGAGCGGTTCACGCATTCGCCGAAACCGGTTAACGCCCCTCCCTCCCCCCCCCCACGCGTCATCACATTCGTGCGGCCTTCCAGAGAGGTATGCGATTCACCGCTGCCTCGATCTGACTGAGTCCCCTGATTGGTTCTCCCCTAGTGTCATCTCCTGGCCGCTGACCAACCTCAGGGACGGAAACACGGAGGACCCAGAAGGACGCCGAGCTATGAAGATAAGCGCTTACCTCCATGTAAGTTTTTAACCACTTTGCCGCTGCTCACTAGAGCTGTAATGCGGCAAAGTGGCTCTTGTAGGTCTGATGACGTAGACCTACGTCGGCAGACCTTCCCCCTTCTAGGCGGCGCGCGTGCGCCGCCGGAGGCTCGCTCCCGCTGTATTCAGTCACAGCGGGAGTCGGGCCAGGGGAGGAGCAGCGGCGATCGTCGTGGGAATCCAGTGTGGAGATCCGCCCGCTTGTGTAAACAAAGCGGGCGGATCTCCGAAGTGACAGGCAGGGTTAGATTGCAGGGTTCAGCATAGCTGAACCCTCGATCTGTCCTTGTGTCACATAGACACCTCCCCCCAGACACATCAATAAGCACCAGGCATACATTAACCCCTCCCTCTCCAATAAAATTAACCCCTTCCCTGCCAGTGTCATTTTTACAGTAACAGTGCATATTTATAGCACTGATTATTGTAGTAATGTCACTGGTACCCCCCAAAAGTGTCAAAAATGTCAGTCAGGGGTCCGATCTGTCCGCCTCAATGTCGCAGTCCCGCAAAAAAAAAAAAAAAAAAAAAAAAAAATCGCAGATCGCCGCCATTACTCGTTAAAAAAAAAAAACACCAAAAATTACAAAAATCTTTCCCTTAGTTAGTAAACGCAATAACTTTTGCGCAAACCAATCAAAATACGCCTATTGCGATTTTTTTTACCAAACATAGGTAGCAGAAAACAAATTGGCCAAAAATGTAAAAAAATTTTGATTTTTACATTTTTTTGGGGGGGGAATTTCATATAAAAAATGTGAAAAATATTATTTTTTCAAAATTGTCGCTATTATTTTGTTTATAGCGCAAAAAGTAAAAATCGCACAGGTGATCAAATACCACCAAAAGAAAACGGAATTTTTGTAAAATCTTACCTGTAAAATTCCTTTCTCTGAGTCCTCCGACAGTCGCCGCCTCTTCATATTCGTCACATATGGGGTATTAGACTTTGCTCCGAAGGAGTAGCTAGGCAACAGAATATGTTAACAATAAAGCTTTAACATATCCCACCCTCAAGGGGTGGTCCCCTCAGTCAATACCCTCCTACTTCCTGCAACCATATCTCAGTTTTAGTGGAATAGCAGTAGAGTATACATTCAAACCCCAAAAGAGGGGCGGGGGCGGCGACTGTCGGAGGACTCAGAGAAAGGAATTTTACAGGTAAGATTTTACAAAAATTCCGTTTTCTCTTACGTCCTCCGACAGTCGCCGCCTCTTCATATTCGTCACATATGGGGACGTCCCAAAGCAGTGCAAACATGAGGGGTGGGAAACGCATCCGCGCCGAAAGGCAACGCAGTCTCCACATCAAAGAAAGAAACCTTACCAAAGGAAGGAAACCAGCTGGGCAACAGCAAAAATAAGTGCTCAACAGGAGCAACAACCCAGGAAAAGACAAAAAAACCAGGGGATACAAAAAACTATCCCAACAGCCAGGAGTCCCCAACAAGGGACCCTAAGGAACAGCCGCACTAAGAACCTTGCGGCCAAAGGAAGCATCCGCCGATGCCTGAACATCTACTTTGTAGAATTTTGTGAAAGTGTGTACGGTCGACCAAGTCGCCGCCTTACACACCTGGGCTACAGAAGCCCCATGACGGCAGGCCCAAGACGTACTCAGAGATCTAGTAAAGTGCGCCTTCACAGGCACAGGGGGAACCTTCCCCTGCAAGGCATAGGCCTGTTCAATGGTCTGCCTGATCCATTTGGCGATGGTAGAGGCCGAAGCCGCCATGCCCTTCCGAGGACCCTCTGGAAGAACAAACAAGGAGTCCGTCTTACGAAAAGACTCAGTCGATTTAAGGTAAACCCTTATCGCCCGAACAACATCCAGAGAGTGCAATCTCACCTCCTTTGGATGTTTAGGCTTCGTGCACAACGAAGGCAAAACAATATCCTCGTTAAGATGGAATTCCGAAACCCGTTTCGGCAGAAAAGAAGGATTAGGTCGCAAGACCACCTTATCCAAATGAACAACCAGGTACGGAGACTTGCAGGACAAAGCCGCCAGTTCCGACACTCTGCGAGCCGAAGTGATCGCCACCAAAAAGGCGACCTTTTTGGACAACATAGACAACGAGATCTCCCTGATCTGTTCAAAAGGAGCACGTTGTAACACAGATAGAACGAGATTCAAGTCCCAAGGGGGCAAAGGATCCCTCATAGGAGGAACCAGATGCCGCACACCCTGAATAAAGGTGCCAACCAAGGAGTTGGAAGCCGCGGGACGTTGAAACAGAACGGCCAGCGCAGACACCTGACCCTTTATCGTAGCCAGCGCCAAACGCTGATCGACACCCGTCTGAAGGAAAGACAGCACACGGGAAACCGAGTACGTGCGGGGTGAAAACCCCCTGGACTCACACCAGGCAAAATAGGCCTTCCAAGTACGGTAATAAACCTTCCCCGAGGAAGACTTCCTCGCGTTGATCAAAGTATGAACGACCTCTGGAGAGAGACCCTTCTCCTTCAGGACCTCGGTCTCAACAGCCAGGCCGTCAAAGCCAGCGACTGTAAAGCAGGATGGTAAATCGGTCCTTGAGACAGTAGATCGTCTCGAAGAGGCAGACGCCAAGGGGCGGCGACCGCCAGATTCACGAGGTCTGCGTACCAGGACCGGCGAGGCCAGTCCGGTGCCACAAGAATCACCGTGCTGCGTTCCGAGTGTAACCTGCGAAGGAACCTGGACAGCAACTGAATCGGTGGAAACGCGTACATCAGCCTGTACTGATGCCACGGGGCCACTAACGCGTCCGACGCGTCTGCCCGAGGGTCGCGCGTCCTTGCCACGAACCTCTTCACCTTGTAGTTGAGGCGAGACGCGAACAGGTCCACATCTGGAAGACCCCACTTCGCGCACAACATCTGGAAGACAGCCGGGTGGAGAGACCATTCCCCCTGATCCAGGGTCTGGCGACTCAGATAGTCCGCCTGCCAGTTCTCCACTCCCGGAATGTGAACCGCCGATATCGCCGGGACATGAGTCTCGGCCCAAGACAGAATGTCGGCCACTTCTCGAGCCGCTCGGGCACTCCTGGTGCCCCCTTGGTGGTTGATGTAGGCCACCGCCGTGGCATTGCCCGTCTGCACCCGAACCGGGCAGCCCTGCAGCCGGTCCGTCCAGCGATGAAGACAGAGCCTTATCGCACGCAATTCCAGAATGTTGATCGGGAGGGAAGACTCCCCCTCCGACCAGGTCCCCTGGGCGGACAGGACGCCCAGAACACCACCCCAGCCCGACAGGCTGGCATCCGTGGTGATTACCGTCCACGAGATCGGACGAAACGACTTGCCCCCGGACACCAACGGGGACTGGAGCCACCACAGAAGGTTTTCCCTGGTGCGATGACTCAACGAGATCTGAAGATCCAGAGATTGAGGTCGCCCGTCCCACCTGGACAGGATCTCCGCTTGGAGACCCCGCGTGTGAAACTGCGCGAAAGGAATCGCCTCGAAGGCCGAGACCATCAATCCCAGACATCTCATACCCGTCCGCAGAGACGAGTGTGGAACGTCCCTGAGGGACCTGACTTCCTCCTGAAGAGTCCTGAGTTTGTCTTCCGGCAGGAAGACCTTCGCCTGCACCGAGTCCAGTATCATTCCCAGATAGGGGAGACGAACCGACGGACTCAGTGTCGACTTTGGAACATTTATCGTCCAACCAAACTCCTGCAGAGTTTGCATTGTGACAGACAGGTCCTCCTCCAGACCCTGTCTGGTCGCAGACCGAACCAGAATGTCGTCCAGATACCCCAGGACAGAAATGCCCTGGGCCCTCAATAATGCTAGAACCGGTGCAAGCACCTTGGTGAAGACCCGCGGAGCCGAGGCGAGACCAAAGGGCAACGCCACGAACTGGTAGTGATCCTCCGCAATGGCAAAACGAAGGTATCTCTGATGACCCTCGAATATGGGGATGTGAAGGTACGCATCCTTCAAATCGATGGAGGCCATGAATTCCCCCGGAACCAGGGCAGCCACCACCGAGCGCAGGGATTCCATGCGGAACTTGCGAACCCGCACAGAGCGGTTCAGAGCCTTCAAGTCCAGAATCGGACGAACCTTGCCCTCCTTCCTGGGCACGGTGAACAGATTGGAATAAAACCCCCGAAATCTGTCCCGATGAGGCACCGGAACCACCACTCCCTGAGCCCTCAGGTCCCGCACCGCCAGGTGCAGATCCCGCAGGCGCTCTGGAGACAGTTGAAGATTTGAGGGAAAAAAATCTGCTCTCCGGCCGAGAGAGAAACTCGAACTTGTAACCAGATCGAACGATTTCCAGAACCCATCTGTCCCGCACACGGGCCAACCAGGGCTGAAGAAAACCGAGCAAGCGTCCCCCCACCCCAAAACTGGGTGAGGGCGCCCCTTCAGGCCGAACTGTTATGGGCTGCAGGTCCGGATTGGCCGGACTTCTGTTTCCCAGACCAGGGCTTCTTCTGAGAGCCTTGGCCTTTGAACGGTTTGCCCTTGTAGTGCGGCCGAAAGGCACGAAAGGACCCCTGAGGGGGCCGAAAATTAGCATGCTTCTTCCCAGAAGCCCCCTTAGCCTTGGGGAAATGGGGCAAGAGAGTGCTCTTACCCCCGGTGATCCCCTTAATCAACACATCCAGGGACTCCCCAAAAAGGCGAGACCCATCATAAGGCAGATTGGCTAAGGTCTTACGTGAAGATTGGTCCACCGACCAACATTTCAACCAAACCAGGCGGCGAGACAACACCGCCACGCTGTGCACACGTGCAGCCAACGGAATCAGGTCCAGGTCCGCATCACACAGATACATGACACCCTGGTGGATCTGATCCACCATATCCAGGGTCGCCGCCGAGGCCGAATCGGCCACTAGGACGCGCCTAAGCATCTGCGTCCAACTTGCGATCGCCTGGGCCGCCATGAGAGAAGCAAACAGAGCCTTAAGCATAGAACCCGTAACAGAATAAGTATGACGGGCAAGAGACTCCAGTCTCCTATCCGTGGCATCACGGAAAACAGGGGAACCCTCTGCAGGAATCGCAGTGGCTTTGTTCAAAACCGCAATTGCATGATCCACTGGCGGAGGCACACACCACCGTTCATCAGTGGCAGGCGAGAAAGGATAACGCAGCTTGAATTTACTTGGTACCGCAAAAGGCTTGCGCAGATCGCGCCATTGATCCTTAACAGCGCGCTGAAAATCAGCATTGCAGGGAAAAACCTGCGGCGTCCTGCGTTTTCTCTGCGTCCCATAAGCCGCCAAGGCAGCGGGGGGACACACTTCGTCCTGCAAACGTAGCGTCTGCTTAATGGAAGCAATCAACTCATCCATGATTGCAAGCTCTTCAGGCGAGCCAGGGGGAGAATTATCAACCCCCTCAACTTCAGCCTCTACCTCAGACCCCACCAGATCAAGAGAGGAGCGGGACCCCGATAAGGAGGTCCCTGCCAGAACAGCCCCATCACCTTCACCCTCAGAATCAGAGGACAGAGCAACTCTGGGCCGTTTAGTAGATTGAGCAGCCACCAGCATTTGCACCTGGGCAGCAAGGCCAGCCACAATAGTGGCTAAATCCCCCCCTGGGGGGGAAACAGCGGTCCCCTGGCTTTCCACCAATACTGTAGGAAACTTGCCCTCCTGAGAATCCATTGCCCCTGTAATGCCAAACAACCAAGGGTTAACTGCCCCCTTTTAGCAAGCGCGGCAAGCGCAGCCCACCGCACCACACCCAGGCACAATGAGACCCCCACAGGGAATATACAAACTGAGTACAGGCAATGGATGACAAGAACAGAAGGATAAAACCTGAGGAGACCCCGCTGCTGCTGCTGCCTCGATCGGTGTTCCTGGAAAGAGGAAGTGATGCTGCCAGGGCGCTCTATGTAAGCCTATGGAGGCTACAAGAAAATGGCCGCCGTGCATGTAAACCATGCGGCCCGGAGCGGGCGCCGGTAAAATGGCGTCGTTTGGCGCCGAAAACGCCGCTCCACAGTGCATAAAAACACACACATTACATCCCAATATAAGGATACACGTTAGATCGCCGCAGCGATCGCTGTATATGCCCAAACATGCCAAGAAAAAACAGGCCCCACAGCACACAGCTTCTCACACTGCCCAGCCTGACACACTCAGTGTCATACAGCTCCCCCCCCCCCCCTTGCAGCCCACAGCATGCAGCCGAGAGATAGGGAGACAAGCAGTGTGATCAAAGGCAGGTTACACAGTCCCAGACTGAGACCCCCCCAGACAGACAGGTCCCCACATAAATACACTTACCTCACATGGCGTGGGGAACCCGCACAGGCGAACAAGCCGCTGCACATGAGGCAGGGAGAGTCGCAATTCAAGACGCACACAATGGAGGTTAAGAAACCGCACAGCGTCCGGTGAGGTAGCCACCTCACCAATCATCCCTGCACCGAACAGGGATGGGTCGTTCACTGTGCCAGGAGCGTTACCTGGCTGAACGCTCGATGGCAGACTGGGAAGCCACTGACCCACGACCTGCGACCAGGGGGATCAGCCCGAGACCCAGTGCGCATGATCCTCTTCGTCCGAAGAACTAACTAATGCTGACAAAAATAACAGCTAAGTAAAGGAAGAGAGAAAAACTCAAACAAAATATTAAAAAGAAGAAAGAGTCTGGGACAGAAAGTCCCAGCACAGAGAGAGCCAGCCACTCCTGACAAGCTAGACATTAAAACTGAGATATGGTTGCAGGAAGTAGGAGGGTATTGACTGAGGGGACCACCCCTTGAGGGTGGGATATGTTAAAGCTTTATTAACATATTCTGTTGCCTAGCTACTCCTTCGGAGCAAAGTCTAATACCCCATATGTGATGAATATGAAGAGGCGGCGACTGTCGGAGGACGTAAGAGAAAGCTCTGTTTGTGGGGAAAAAAGGACGTCAATTTCGTTTGGGTACGGCGTCGCACGACCGCGCAATTGTCAGTTAAATTCGCACAGGCCCGAATCGCAAAAAGTGGCCTGGACGTAAGACAGCAAAATCCTCCGGTGGTAAAGTGGTTAATATGTGTTAATAAAATGATTTACATCTGCTACACTGAGTGGCGCCTTTCTCTCTTTTCTACATATTCGAATATACAGTGATTGTGAAACTAATTTCCATGACTTTTCCAAAACTTTGTGGGTTAAATTATTTTCCAAAACTTTTCCAGGGCTGGAAATAGCCATTTTAAAATTCCATGACTTTTCCAGGTTTTTCATGACCGTACGAACCCTGCTCTTTCCAGCAAGCACAATTCTGTGGTAGCTCTATTCGGATTCCTTCCCATGAGGAAGGTCCCTCAGAACTCCCATCATACCAGCAGGGATACAATACGGCCAGCCATCTCAGCCAAAAGACTCTTGTGCTCAATGCGAACCTAGTGTAAGAATTAGCAAATTTGCCAACTGTAACAAAAAATGTTCTCCCTGTTGGGATGTAAAATTGGTAATTCGGGTACTGGGTAGAAAATCAAAATAATCCATTGTTCTTGGAAAAATAATGACAACCACAAGAGGCACATAGGAGGGAAAATCTACGTTCGTGATCAGCTTGTGGAAATGTTTGTGTGGTGTTTAGGACTGTGTTACTGATTTTCTTAATCTTTTATAAAAATGGAAGTCGTTATTGGTAAACATATTAGCTGTTAAAACCTGATCAGGCACAGAAGGGCGTGTTCATGGATACGTTCCTGCCAATCATGCTGCAACCAATATTTAACGCAAAAGCTCTGAACGTCAACAGCAACCGAAGATGGCATACAAAAAGGATGCAAATTAGCAGAACTGAGATGTAACATAGACTTCCAATGAAGACTAAAAGTGGCAAAATTAACACAAATTACCCTGGCCTTAACCAACGTTGTCATCATTAAGAAACCCGTCCTGAGAAATGCAGCCATCACTGGAGTGCCTGTAGACAGGAAGTGGCCCTAAAAAAGGTTATAGGAGATCAGCAGCACTGAGATGTAACATAGGCTTTCAATGGAGAGCACATCAATACACATTACCCAGGCCTTAACCAAAGTTGTCACTATCAAGAAACCTGTCCTGAGAAATGCACCCATTAATGGAGAACCTGTAGACAGGAAGTGGCCCTAAAAAAGGTTGTAGGAGATCAGCAGCACAGAGATTTAACATGGGCTTCTAATTGAGACCACAAGTGGACAAATCAACACACATTACCCAGGCCCTAACCAAGGTTGTCACCATCAAGAAACCCGTCCTGAGAAATGCAACCATTAATGGAGTGCCTGTAGACAGAAAGTGGCCCTAAAAAAGGTTGTAGGAGATCAGCAGCACTGAGATGTAACGTGGGCTTCCAATGGAGACCGCAAATGGACAAATCAACACACATTACCCAGGCCTTAACCAACGTTGTCACCATCACAAAACCCGTCATGAGAAATGCAACCATGACTGGAGTGCCTGTAGAGAGGAAGTGGCTCTAAAAAAGGTTGTAGGAGATCAGCAGCACTGAGATGTAACGTGGGCTTCCAATGGAGACCGCAAATGGACAAATCAACACACATTACCCAGGCCCTAACCAAGGTTGTCACCATCAAAAAACCCGTCATGAGAAATGCAACCATGACTGGAGTGCTTGTAGAGAGGAAGTGGCTCTAAAAAAGGTTGTAGGAGATCAGTAGTACTGAGATGTAACATAGGCTTTCAATGCAGACCACAAGTGGACAAATCAACACACATTACCCAGGCCTTAACCAAGGTTGTGGTCGGTAAATTAAATGATGGTTAAAAAACCTGAGTATGAAAAGGTCGGTGTGGTGTGCCAGAACCGACGTAAAGGGGTAGGCCTGTAAATAAAGAGGGCCCCCCCAAAGGTTTAGAAAGCCAAGAAAAAAGGGTGAAGGTGGGTGGGGTGACCGAGAGAGCAGCAGGCCGGAGTAGGGGAGGGGCGGCGCTATAAAAGCCCGCTAGCTCCTCCCACAAATACCGGCCTGCGGCCAAACACTTGTCACCATCAAGAAACCCGTCCTGAGAAATGCAACCATCACTGGAGTGTCTGTAGACAGGAAGTGGCCCTAAAAAAGGTTATAGGAGATCAGCAGCACTGAGATATAACATAGGCTTCCAATGGAGACCACAAGTGGACAAATCAACACACATTACCCAGGCCCTAACCAAGGTTGTCACCATCAAGAAACCCATCCTGAGAAATGCAACCATCACTGGAGTGTCTGTAGACAGGAAGTGGCCCTAAAAAAGGTTATAGGAGATCAGCAGCACTGAGATGTAACATAGGCTTTCAATGGAGATCACATCAACACACATTACCCAGGCCTTAACCAAGGTTGTCACCATCAAAAAACCCGTCCTGAGAAATGCAACCATCACTGGAGTGCCTGTAGACAGGAAGTGGCCCTAAAAAAGGTTATAGGAGATCAGCAGTACTGAGATATAACATAGGGTTCCAATGGAGACCACAAGTAGACAAATCAACACACATTACCCAGGACCTAACCAAGGTTGTCACCATCAAGAAACCCGTCCTGAGAAATGCAACCATTAATGGAGTGCCTGTAGACAGAAAGTGGCCCTAAAAAAGGTTGTAGGAGATCAGCAGCACTGAGATGTAACGTGGGCTTCCAATGGAGACCGCAAATGGACAAATCAACACACATTACCCAGGCCTTAACCAACGTTGTCACCATCACAAAACCCGTCATGAGAAATGCAACCATGACTGGAGTGCCTGTAGAGAGGAAGTGGCTCTAAAAAAGGTTGTAGGAGATCAGCAGCACTGAGATGTAACGTGGGCTTCCAATGGAGACCGCAAATGGACAAATCAACACACATTACCCAGGCCCTAACCAAGGTTGTCACCATCAAAAAACCCGTCATGAGAAATGCAACCATGACTGGAGTGCTTGTAGAGAGGAAGTGGCTCTAAAAAAGGTTGTAGGAGATCAGTAGTACTGAGATGTAACATAGGCTTTCAATGCAGACCACAAGTGGACAAATCAACACACATTACCCAGGCCTTAACCAAGGTTGTGGTCGGTAAATTAAATGATGGTTAAAAAACCTGAGTATGAAAAGGTCGGTGTGGTGTGCCAGAACCGACGTAAAGGGGTAGGCCTGTAAATAAAGAGGGCCCCCCCAAAGGTTTAGAAAGCCAAGAAAAAAGGGTGAAGGTGGGTGGGGTGACCGAGAGAGCAGCAGGCCGGAGTAGGGGAGGGGCGGCGCTATAAAAGCCCGCTAGCTCCTCCCACAAATACCGGCCTGCGGCCAAACACTTGTCACCATCAAGAAACCCGTCCTGAGAAATGCAACCATCACTGGAGTGTCTGTAGACAGGAAGTGGCCCTAAAAAAGGTTATAGGAGATCAGCAGCACTGAGATATAACATAGGCTTCCAATGGAGACCACAAGTGGACAAATCAACACACATTACCCAGGCCCTAACCAAGGTTGTCACCATCAAGAAACCCATCCTGAGAAATGCAACCATCACTGGAGTGTCTGTAGACAGGAAGTGGCCCTAAAAAAGGTTATAGGAGATCAGCAGCACTGAGATGTAACATAGGCTTTCAATGGAGATCACATCAACACACATTACCCAGGCCTTAACCAAGGTTGTCACCATCAAAAAACCCGTCCTGAGAAATGCAACCATCACTGGAGTGCCTGTAGACAGGAAGTGGCCCTAAAAAAGGTTATAGGAGATCAGCAGTACTGAGATATAACATAGGGTTCCAATGGAGACCACAAGTAGACAAATCAACACACATTACCCAGGACCTAACCAAGGTTGTCACCATCAAGAAACCCGTCCTGAAAATGCAACCATCACTCGAGTACACGTGGACAGAAAGTGGCCTTAAAAAAGGTTGTAGGAGATCAGCAGCACTGAGATGTAACATGGGCTTCCAATGGAGACCACAAGTAGACAAATCAACACACATTACCCAGGCCTTAACCAACGTTGTCACCAGCAAGAAACCCACCCAAAGAAATGCAGCCATCGCTGGGGTGCCTCTAGACAGGAAGCAGTCTTAAAGTGGCTGCGGGTAGTCAGCAGCACAAAAAAAATTAAAAACTGGAATTTATTCAAACAAAAACAGTCTGTTTATGATACACAGAGCTAACTAATGTCCAGTTGGGGTTTACTTTACCACAGATTTAGACATTTCTATATTACGAAATGTAAATCCTTCCTCACATAGCCTCAACCACAAATAAAATTCCCAATTCCCCCTTCGTCTAGCAAATTAGATCCCAAGACATGTTGGACCCCGGGCACCCCTAGCGTTGGCCGAGGAGCCGGGCCTCCTCTCCATTTGGCTGGTGAACCCCAATATGTCTCCAGCTGTTCCTGCGCGGCTACGAGAGCGCGATCAAGGATTCCAAATGTGTTCTCCTTGTCTAAATTCAGCTGCACACCCCTCCTCCTCCCTCCGCTCCAGAGATTGAGGCATCTCGGCCAGTATCGGCTCAGCCCCAGCTGCCTCTCAGTATCTCTGCCGCCTCGGGGAGACATCTGAAAGATGAACCGGAATACGCACACAATTCCGAGACCCCCAGCGGCCAGAAGAGGGGTCCTGATTAAAATATCGGGAGGTGGACCTGGGGGAGCCCGGGGGAGGGAATGGGTTGGATTTTTTTTTTTTTGCATAATGTTTTTCTCATATGAGGTCTGGTGTAATTGTAACCCCCCCCTAGTAAATAGGCAGGAGAGGGGGAGGGGGGCTGAAGAGGTTTAAAGCATTTTTGATGGAAAGAAAATGGATTAAAATTATTTTTTACCCAAGAGTCATTTATCTTTTAAAGAAAATTAGTTGATTAATGGAATTAAATATGAAAAATGTTAAGGAAAACAAAACTCTCTCTCTATATATATATATACACACACACACACACATAGTTTAATATAATAAAATATACACATACAGTATATATAATAAATACGCAAAAAAATATAAAATGCACACACGCAGTATAATATTTTTTTTTTACCATTTCGGATCCACGGCCCTTTGTCATCATCACACATTCATTTTGAAGCCACACAATTTTCAGGTCCTACTGAACTAGCAACCAAAAATACCATTCACAATGGCGGAACTATCAAATATTTCATGTTTGAATGGGAAGCTACAATTTGAGGGTTTCAATTTGAGCACAATGACACACTGACCCTTGGGGGTCCAGAACAATGACACACTGATACTTGGGGGTCCCAGAACAATGACACACTGACACTTGGGGGTCCCAGAACAATGACACACTGACACTTGGGGGTCCCAGAACAATGACACACTGACACTTGGGGGTCCAGAACAATGACACACTGACACTTGGGGGCCCAGAACAATGACACACTGACACTTGGGGGTCCAGAACAATGACACACTGACACTTGGGGGTCCCAGAACAATGACACACTGACACTTGGGACTCCAGAACAATGACACACTGACACTTGGGGTCCCAGAACAATGACACACTGACACTTGGGGTCCCAGAACAATGACACACTGACACTTGGGGATCCAGAACAATGACACACTGACACTTGGGGGTCCCAGAACAATGACACACTGACACTTGGGGGCCCAGACCAATGACACAGACCAATGACACACTGACACTTGTGGGTCCCAGAACAATGACACACTGACACTTTGGGACCCTAGAACAATGACACACTGACACTTGGGGGTCCCACAACAATGACACACTGACACTTGGGGGATCCCAGAACAATGACACACTGACACTTGGGGGTCCCAGAGCAATGACACCCTGACACTTTGGGGTCCCAGAACAATGACACACTGACACTTTGGGGTCCCAGAACAATGACACACTGATACTTGGGGGGTCCCAGAACAATGACACACTGACACTTGGGGGTCCAGAACAATGACACACTGACACTTGGGGGTCCCAGAACAATGACACACTGACACTTGGGGGTCCCTAGAACAATAACCACCCTGACACTTGGGGGTCCCAGAACAATAACACCCTGACACTGGGGGTCCCAGAACAATGACACACTGACACTTGGGGGTCCCTAGAACAATAACCACCCTGACACTTGGGGGTCCCAGAACAATAACACCCTGACACTGGGGGTCCCAGAACAATGACACACTGACACTTGGGGGTCCCTAGAACAATAACCACCCTGACACTTGGGGGTCCCAGAACAATGACACCCTGACACTGGGGGGCCCCAGAACAATGACACACTGACACTTGGGGGTCCACAACAATGACACACTGACACTTGGGGGTCCCAGAACAATGACACACATGAACACTTGGGGGCCCCAGACCAATGACACACTGACACTGGGGGGTCCAGAACAATGACACACTGACACTTGGGGGTTCTTTAAGTGACACCTTAAAATCGGCATCAAGATCAATGACACTTTTGTGACCCAGAACAATGACTCCCAAAAACTTAAGGGACCCTGGACAATGACCCACTAAAATGTGGGGCCCTTAGAATAGTGACGCCATGACACTTGGGTATCCTGGGCAGATGAAGACATCACCTTGTGCTCCTCTTGTGTTTTGGGTTCACACGAGAGCGGGGGCGGGGGGGTGACTCCCTATCTTTAGTCACACGCGGCTCTGGAAGTGTGTGGGGGAATCTGAAAGCCTCGTACTTTCACGCCTGTTAAAGGCAGAAGGATCTTTATTTATTCGATGCGAGCCGGCTACTCTGTCATCTCATACAATCTCACGACCTCCCACGTACTGAATCTCATTCTCCTCTTCACGCTTTAATTTCCTGAATCTTATTGTACGCCGCCGCTCCCCCACCGCTGATGCTCCGCAATGTGACAAGAGATAAGAACCAATTCTCCCAGAAGCCTCCTCTCCCCCCACCATCCCCAGCCTCTATAGAGCTCCAGGTCTGTCTTCACGCTCAGGAGCCAACGTGACCTGGAGCCCGAGAGAACCGTCATGCCACCACAACGAGGAAAAGTGACAATTACTAATTCAGACGAGGCCATGGTGGTCACACCAGATAGCAGGAAGGGGGTGGGGTGGGGGATGGGATTATGGTCCCTGAGTAAAGGAGGATTCTCACACATCGCAGATTGTCCTATACCATCAGAAGAAGTGGCATCTGGCCAACATACAAACCATTCTTACAATGCCAAGAGCCATGACAATGGGCCCCATAGCATCTTCCAATGAATGTCCAGCATGGTTGTGAGATGTTTATATTTGGTTATATTGTTGCGTTTATTAGGTGGTTTTATTTTTAAGGGATAAAAAGATCTGCCATGGTCACCAATTCAAAAATGGGCACTGCAAGCGGAAAGGGCAACAAAATACACCCCCCCCCCCATGGGACTCAGCCCCGTTCTTCCTTTCAGAAGTGTCCCAAAGAGCGTAGTCCAAATGTGTCAAACACAAGGCCCGTGGGCCAAATCCGGCCCTCCAGGCCATTTCATGTGGCCTTTGCACCTCTCCTGCAGCTGCGGCACCCCCTTTATCTCCACTCCTACCATGAGTCAGCAGTCAGAAGCATCCCAAAGAGCATAGTCCACGTGTAAAACACAAGGCCCGTGGGTCGAATCCGGCCCTCCAGGCCATTTTATGTGGCCCTTGCACTTCTCCTGCAGCTGCGGCACCCCCTTTTTCCCCCAACCTTGTGACAGCAGAGAAGAAGACAGAACTCCTCACTCAGGTTCTTCTTTTTTCTGTACAGCCATGGAGAGGGTCCCCTCTGCCCCCATCTCAGCAGTTGGCAGAAGAACTGTGGGCCGAATCTGGCCCTCCAAGCCATTTCATGTGGCCCTTGCACCTCTCCTGCAGCTGCGGCACCCCCTTTATCTCCACTCCTACCTTGAATCAGCAGTCTGAAGCGTCCCAAAGAGCATAGTCCACGTGTAAAACACAAGGCCCGTGGGTCGAATCCGGCCCTCCAGGCCATTTCATGTGGCCCTTGCACTTCTCCTGCAGCTGCGGCACCCCCTTTATCTCCACTCCTACCTTGAGTCAGCAGTCAGAAGTGTCCCAAAGAGCGTAGTCCACGTGTGTCAAACACAAGGCCCGTGGGCCGAATCCGGCCCTCCAGGCCATTTCACGTGGCCCTTGCACCTCTCCTGCAGCTGCGGCACCCCCTTTATCTCCACTCCTACCTTGAGTCAGCAGTCAGAAGCATCCCAAAGAGCGAAGTCTAGGTGTCAAACACAAGGCCCGTGGGTCGAATCCGGCCCTCCAGGCCATTTCATGTGGCCCTTGCACTTCTCCTGCAGCTGCGGCACCCCCTTTATCTCCACTCCTACCTTGAGTCAGCAGTCAGAAGCATCCCAAAGAGCGTAGTCCAAATGTGTCAAACACAAGGCCCGTGGCCCGAATCCGGCCCTCCAGGCCATTTCATGTGGCCTTTGCACCTCTCCTGCAGCTGCGGCACCCCCTTTATCTCCACTCCTACCTGGTGACAGCAGTCAGAAGCGTCCCAAAGAGCGTAGACCACGCGTCAAACACAAGGCCCGTGGGCCGAATCCGGCCCTCCAGGCCATTTCACGTGGCCCTTGCACTTCTCCTGCAGCTGCGGCACCCCCTTTTTCCCCTACCTTGTGACAGCAGAGAAGAGGACAGAACTCCTCACCCAGGTTCTTCTTTTTTCTGTACAGCCATGGAGAGGGTCCCCTCTGCCCCATTTCAGCAGTTGGCAGAAGAACCGTGGGCAGAATCTGGCCCTCCAAGCCATTTCATGTGGCCTTTGCACCTCTCCTCCAGCTGCGGCACCCCCTTTATCTCCACTCCTACCTTGAGTCAGCAGTCAGAAGCGTCCCAAAGAGTGTAGTCCAAATGTGTCAAACACAAGGCCCGCTGCCCAAATCCGGTCCTCCAGGCCATTTCATGTGGCCCTTGCACCTCTCCTGCAGCTGCGGCACCCCCTTTTTCCCCCTACCTTGTGACAGCAGAGAAGAAGACAGAACTCCTCACCCAGGTTCTTTTTTCTGTACAGCCATGGAGAGGGTCCCCTCTGCCCCCATCTCAGCAGTTGGCAGAAGAACTGTGGGCCGAATCTGGCCCTCCAGGCCATTTCATGTGGCCTTTGCACCTCTCCTGCAGCTGCGGCACTCCCTTTTTCCCCCTACCTTGTGACAGCAGAGAAGAAGACAGAACTCCTCACCCAGGTTCTTCTTTTTTCTGTACAGCCATGGAGAGGGTCCCCTCTGCCCCCATCTCAGCCGTTGGCAGAAGAACTGTGGGCCGAATCTGGCCCTCCAAGCCATCTCATGTGGCCTTTGCACCTCTCCTGCAGCTGCGGCACTCCCTTTATCTCCACTCCTATCTTGTGACAGCAGTCAGAAGCATCCCGAAGAGCGAAGTCCATGTGTCAAACACAAGGCCCGTGGGTAGAAATTCGGCCCTACAGGCCATTTCACGTGGCCCTTGCACCTCTCCTGCAGCTGCGGCACCCCCTTTTTCCCCCTACCTTGTGACAGCAAAGAGGACAGAACTCCTCATCCAGGTTCTTCTTTTTTCTGTACAGCCATGGAGAGGGTCCCCTCTGCCCCCATCTCAGCAGTTGGCAGAATGAAGGATAGAACCCCTCTCTCTGCAGCCACAGAACCCACTCGTATCCACCTCCCCTGGTCTGAGCATTCAGCAGACTCAGGCAGCTGACTCCTGCCCTTCTCTGGTCCCCCTCCAGACCCGCACTTTTTGCTTCCCAGTACCTACCACAGCTTCTTCCAGGCAGCAGGTAAGTGGGTTGCACTGTGATGTAAGAGAGGTTTGACATCTGATGTAAGGGGGGTGGGGTGCTCTGGATATCTCATTTTTCAGATACAACCGGCCTTTTGAGGGCAACCAATTTTAATGAGGCTTAAAGTGAAAATAAAAATGAAAAAATCCTTTAAATATCGTGCCCGGGGGGTCTCCTTGATGTGCCTGTAAAGTGGAGCATCTGTATGATGTATGGAGCCTGCTGCAGCAATACTGACATTTCTAAAGGAAAAATTGTAACAAACTTGCTCGCAGTTGTAATGTATTGGCGGCTTCCAGCAATATAAATGAAAAAAGAAAGGTATAGGGCCCTCCCCCCAGTCCATACCAGGCCCTTCAGGTCTGGTATGGATTTTTAGGGGAACCCCACACCAAAAAAAATAAAAAAAATGGTGTGGGGGTACCCCCAAGACCCATACCAGACTCTTAGCTGAGCATGCAGGTGGGTGCTTTGGGGTGGGTGCTTTGGGGTGCGTGCTTTGGGGTGGGTGCTTTGGGGTGCGCCCCGAAGCAACTTGTCCCTATATTGATGGGGACAAGGGCCTCTTCCCAACAACCCTGGGCTGTGGTTGTGGGGGGGGGCTTACCAAAATCGCCCCACATGACGTCATAAGGGGGCGGTGCCACTGGGTGGCCCCGCCCTTGCCTATAAAAGACCTGTCTAAGCTGAGGTCCGGGCAGACGGCAGGCGAAGCGATTTTTGAATTTCTATTTTTGGGGTCCAGCGGGCGTCGTGATTGACGATGGATTTACATCGAGAGACACCATTTTTTTTTTTATAAAGGCCTTGTCAAAATCTGTTTCCTGTGGTTTTTACATCTATACCAGGCCCCAAAATTCTGTCATAGGGTTCCCCTTAACCACCTAAATACAGGGCACTTTCACCCCCTCCCTGCCCAGACCAATTTTCAGCGCTTATTGGCATCTATGGGAAATCTTGGTCAGCTTGGCTTGGCACTGCTCCCCATCTTTTAACATTGGCGTCTATGGGAAATCTTGGTCAGCTTGGCATGGCACTGCTCCCAAACTATAAGTGACAGGGACACAAAACTTACGTTCCACTCGAACACAGAGCCCATCCTCCTCAGAGAACATCGCTCCGTCCCCTCCCCCTCCTGACAGATCAATCATGCTATATTCTGCAGATTATTCCATCACTAACCTCTCTAGAGATCTGCAGAACATCGCTCCGTCCCCTACTGACAGATCAATCATGCTATAGTCTGCAGATTATTCCATCACGAGATCTGCAGAACATCGCTCCGTCCCCTCCCCCTCCTGACAGATCCATCATGCTATAGTCTGCAGATTATTCCATCACGAGATCTGCAGAACATCGCTCTGTCCCCTCCCCCTCCTGACAGATCCATATTGATATATTCTGCAGATTATTCCATCACTTGCCTCCCTAGAGATCTGCAGAACATCGCTCCCTCCCATCCCCCTCCTGACAGATCCATATATATATATATATTCTGCAGATTATTCCATCACTAACTACTCTAGAGATCTGCAGAACATCGCTCCATCCCATCCCCCTCCTGACAGATCCATATAGATATATTCTGCAGATTATCCCAACACTGACTTCTCTAGAGATCTGCAGAACATCGCTCCCTCCCCTCCCCCTCCTGACAGATCCCTATATATATATTCTGCAGATTATTCCAATTTGCAATCTTCTGGTGGTAAAGGGTTAATAATTCTACTGCTTTTGGGGGGGGGGGGGGGTTGCAAACATTACAGCGCCCTCCCCCCACAAGTCTGTTCTGCCGGAGGGGGGGGGGGGGGTGTATTGTGTACATTGTGTGGCAGACAATAGAGAAGAGGAAGCGGCAGGTGGCGGCTCAGAACGATTCCGTCTTCTATAGAGACACAAAATGCACAATTTCTGCCTGTGAAAAGCGACCCGCTGCGACTCCGCTCCCTGCACTTCCTCAACTCCATTCCAGCGCCTCGACAACAATACAGCTTCGCAGCGCAGAAAACTGTTCATGAACCTCTATCCGGGGCGCCCAATCAGGAGCTGCCGCGTCATCGTTGGGGGGTGTCATGTGACACCATGGCATTCCCCCCCACAAACACCCCCCCCCGCCCGCCGCCTTCCCCCATTAGCGCTCACATACACAAGTCTCTTCCAAAATGGAGATAAATTTATTACAAATCAAAGTGAGGGAGAGGAAGAAGAGGAAGGCTCGCCCCCTCCCCCCCCCTCGGAGTCCGTTATATCCATGAGATTTGCCGCGTCCCCGCCTTACGCAAACAATCCACCGCCGATCAGCTGGCTGCGGATTCTGGTGCACTGCTGCCCTCTGGTGGCGGCTCTGTGGTAGAACCTTCCTTCGCTTCCTTCGCCTTCTGTCTGGCCAGCCAATTCCGGTACCGTCTGCTGCGAGGTCCATCGAAGATCACCACATCGATCGGTACCCTGACCGAGTCTATTCCATTCACCTGCAACCGAGAGGAGGGGTCACACCCGGGGGAAGGGAGAGATCACAAAAATAAATTCCTCATCTCCGACCCTCGCATCCTTCTTCTGTCTGCTAGAAATGATCTCTGTCACCTAGAATTCTGCCTGCAATCCATTAACCACTTCCTGCCTGCAATCCATTAACCACCTCCTGCCTGCAATCCATTAACCACCTCCTACCTGCAATCCATTAACCACTTACTGCCTGCAATCCATTAACCACTTACTGCCTGCATGACATCATGGACTTGAAGAGGTTATACTGGGATGTTGGCTGCAACTACATCATCCCGGTATCTTTCTATTCAGCCAATGATTCCTTGTGTTGTACAAGCCATCCTAGCGACTGATTACCAACTGGATTGTTACTACAGGCTGAAGTAGGGGACACCCCCCCCCCCCAACCCATCGGCTAATCTCTGGGCAATCGGAGAGCCCAAGATCCGATCTGGTGGCAGGTTACCACAGAGCTGGCCGTGGACCAGATGGTCCCTAGCAATCTCTATGATCCTGGGAGGTCGGAAGCCGCATCATGACATCATTTCTGCTTCCGGCAGATGTAAACTCCACCAGATTTCTTCCTAGAAAGCAAAGATCAATCTTTTTTTTTTTGTTTTGTTTTTTTTTTTTAATGGCCCGCCCCTGTCCCCTCCTTCTCCCTCCTCCATTTCTCTCCCACCCTTCCTCCTTCACTTCTCACGCTCCCTTCTCTTCTCCTTCTACCCTTCCTCCTCTTCTCCCTCCTCCCCTTCTTCCTCTTCTCCCTCCTCATCGTCTCCCACCTTCCTTCCTCCTCTTCTCCCTCCACCCTTCCTCCTCCTCTTCTCCCTCCTCTTCACCCTCCACCCTTCCTCCTCTCCCTCCACCCTTCCTCCTCTCCCTCCACCCTTCCTCCTCTCCCTCCACCCTTCCTCCTCCTCTTCTCCCTCCACCCTTCCTCCTCCTCTTCTCCCTCCACCCTTCCTCCTCCTCTTCTCCCTCCACCCTTCCTCCTTCTCTTCACCCTCCACCCTTCCTCATTCTCCTTCTCTTCTCCCTCCACCCTTCCTCCTTCTCTTCTCCCTCCACCCTTCCCCCTCCTCTCTCCCTCCACCCTTCCTCCTCCTCTTCTCCCTCCACCCTTCCTCCTCCTCTTCTCCCTCCACCCTTCCTCCTCCTCTTCTCCCTCCACCCTTCCTCCTCCTCCTCTTCTCCCTCCACCCTTCCTCCTTCTCTTCACCCTCCACTCTTCCTCATTCCTCCTTCTCTTCTCCTCCCTCCCTTCCTCCTTCTCTTCTCCCTCCACCCTCCTCCTCCTCTTCTCCCTCCACCCTTCCTCCCTCCTCTTCTCCCTCCACCCTTCCTCCTCCTCCTCTTCTCCCTCCACCCTTCCTCCTCCTCTTCTCCCTCCTCTTCACCCTCCACCCTTCCTCCTCTCCCTCCACCCTTCCTCCTCTCCCTCCACCCTTCCTCCTCCTCTTCTCCCTCCACCCTTCCTCCTCCTCTTCTCCCTCCACCCTTCCTCCTCCTCTTCTCCCTCCACCCTTCCCTCCTTCTCTTCACCCTCCACCCTTCCTCATTCTCCTTCTCTTCTCCCTCCACCCTTCCTCCTTCTCTTCTCCCTCCACCCTTCCTCCTCCTCTTCTCCCTCCACCCTTCCTCCTCCTCTTCTCCCTCCACCCTTCCTCCTCCTCCTCTTCTCCCTCCACCCTTCCTCCTTCTCTTCACCCTCCACTCTTCCTCATTCTCCCTTCTCTTCTCCCTCCACCCTTCCTCCTCCTCTTCTCCCTCCACCCTTCCTCCCTCCTCTTCTCCCTCCACCCTTCCTCCTCCTCTTCTCCCTCCACCCTTCCTCCTCCTCTTCTCCCTCCACCCTTCCTCCTCCTCTTCTCCCTCCACCCTTCCTCCTCCTCTTCTCCCTCCACCCTTCCTCCTCCTCTTCTCCCTCCACCCTTCCTCCTTCTCTTCACCCTCCACCCTTCCTCATTCTCCTTCTCTTCACCCTTCCTCCTCTTCTCCCTCCACCCTTCCTCATTCTCCTTCTCTTCACCCTCCACCCTTCCTCATTCTCCTCCTCTTCTTCCTCCACCCTTCCTTACTCCTCTGCTCCCTCCACCCTTCCTTCCTCCTCTGCTCCCTCCACCCTTCCTCCTCTGCTCCCTCCACCCTTCCTCCTCTGCTCCCTCCACCCTTCCTCCTCTGCTCCCTCCACCCTTCCTCCTC
>NC_138780.1:4620727-4685727 GCF_965119305.1 Pelophylax lessonae
TCTGCAGGCTTTTCATAGGGCTTCTGTATGTGTAAGGCTGCTGTGGGCCTTTCACAGGGCTTCTGTATGGGAGAGGTTTCTGTGGGCTTTTCACGGGGCTTCTGTATGGGTAAGGCTGCTGTGGGCCTTTCACAGGGCTTCTGTATGGGTAAGGCTGCTGCGGGCCTTTCACAGGGCTTCTGTATGGGTAAGGCTGCTGCGGGCCTTTCACGGGGCTTCTGTATGGGTGAGGTTGCTGCGGGTCTTTCACGGGGCTTCTGTATGGGTAAGGCTGCTGTGGGCCTTTCACAGGGCTTCTGTATGGGAGAGGTTTCTGCAGGCTTTTCATAGGGCTTCTGTATGGGTAAGGCTGCTGTGGGCCTTTCACAGGACTTCTGTATGGAAGAGGTTTCTGCAGGCTTTTCATAGGGCTTCTGTATGGGCAAGGCTGCTGCGGGCCTTCTGTATGGGTAAGGCTGCTGCGGGCTTTTCACAGGGCTTCTGTATGGGCAAGGCTGCTGCGGGCCTTTCACAGGGCTTCTGTATGGGTAAGGCTGCTGCGAGCCTTTCACAGGGCTTCTGTATGGGTAAGGCTGCTGCGGGCTTTTCACAGGGCTTCTGTATGGGCAAGGCTGCTGCGGGCCTTTCACAGGGCTTCTGTATGGGTAAGGCTGCTGCGGGCTTTTCACAGGGTTTCTGTATGGGTAAGGCTGCTGCGAGCCTTTCACAGGGCTTCTGTATGGGAGAGGCTGCTGCGGGCCTTTCACGGGGCTTCTGTATGGGTAAGGCTGCTGCGGGCCTTTCACAGGGCTTCTGTATGGGTAAGGCTGCTGCGGGCCTTTCACAGGGTTTCTGTATGGGTAAGGCTGCTGCGAGCCTTTCACAGGGCTTCTGTATGGGTAAGGCTGCTGCGGGCCTTTCACAGGGCTTCTGTATGGGTAAGGCTGCTGTGGGCTCAGAAGGGAGATTCTGGAACCAGACAACACGAGGCCAGCAGGGGCGCTGTACATGGCTTCCTGAAAACATCACAGCACCCTGCCCCAGTACTCCTCCCAAGAGCCTTCAGCCCTGATGCAAGCAGTGGGAGGAGTTATGCAAATATCAAACTGGGTGGGGGTCAGTTGGAAGGAGGGGGTGATTCTAGACGTTCCTGTGTTTGCATAGGTAACATCCACGATTGATAGAACTAAAATCCAATCAATGAAAGGGGCGGGGCCAGGCACTAGGGATTGTCAGGTTAGGGGGGGGTTAGATGATGCTGGATGACAAAACATGATATAACCTCTACTGGCTACCATTATTTACAAAAGGTTTTCCACTGGCATGGGCAGGACAACCCAACGTCCGATTCTATATCCCGAATCACAGAGCCAACACTACCACACCCGCCGAGTGTAACAGACGAGGAACTCAGCGGCTTACGTTTCTGTACAAGTGGCGAGCTATGATCTCTTTGCTCAGCGTCCATCCCGACTCCTCCCTTATTCTGACCTCCAGACGGGAGTTTTTCAGGAAGTCTACAGTCTGCGAAGAAAGAAAAAAAAAAATGTTCAGAGATTTTATATATCAACGAGGAATCGACCTTTACATTATCACCAAAGTGAATAGTGGAGCCCGCACCCGCTGGCGTCGTTGGCAACCAGTGAATGGAGGAGCCGGCACCCGCTGGCGTCGTTGGCAACCAGTGGATGGAGGAGCCGGCACCCGCTGGCGTCGTTGGCAACAAGTGGATGAAGGATCCGGCACCCGCTGGCGTCGTTAGCAACTAGTGAATGGAGGAGCCAGCACCCGCTGGCGTCGTTAGCAACCAGTGAATGGAGGAGCCGGCACCCGCTGGCGTCGTTGGCAACAAGTGGATGAAGGAGCCGGCACCCGCTGGCGTCGTTAGCAACCAGTGAATGGAGGAGCCAGCACCCACTGGCGTCGTTGGCAACCAGTGAATGGAGGAGCCGGCACCCGCTGGCGTCGTTGGCAACAAGTGGATGAAGGAGTCGGCACCCGCTGGCGTCGTTAGCAACTAGTGAATGGAGGAGCCAGCACCCGCTGGCGTCGTTAGCAACCAGTGAATGGAGGAGCCGGCACCCGCTGGCGTCCTTAACAACCAGTGAATAGGGAAGCAGGCATTCATAAACAGTGAATAGTCGAATAGTGAATAGCGTACGTCGCGGCCACATATTTTAACGGCGTTCAATCCATACATGTGAGGTATCGCCGCCATCGTTAGAGCGGGAGCAACAATTCCATCCCCCGACCTCCTCTGTAACTCTAAATTGGTAACCTGTAAAACATTTTAAAATGTTGCCTATGGAGATTTTTAAGTACCGAAGTTTGGCGTCATTCCATGAGTGTGCGCAATTTTAAATCATGACGTGTTGGGTATCTATTTACTTGGCGTAACATCATCTTTCACATTATAAAAAAAAAAGAAAAATTGGGCTTATTTTTTATTAAAAAAGTTTTTTTTCCCCAAAACATTGTGTTTGTAAGACCGCTGTGCAAAAACGGTGTGACAAAGTATTGCAACGATCTCTATTTTATTCTCTAGGGCCCCTGCTTATAAAAAAAAAAAATTATATTTGGGGGTTCTAAGTCATTTTCTAGCAAAAAATTCTGATTTTAACTTGTAAACAACAAATGTCAGAAATAGGCCCGGCCCTTAGGTGGGTAAAGGTGCAGACGCACGCCAGAAACCCCAAACCCGCCACACCGGCAGCCTATGACCTCCATTGTGTGTCTCCGAATTTAACAAGAAAAAAAAAACGGCTGCAAAATTAGCTTTTTAAAGTGAGGTGGGTGTGAATTGACGGACGCAAGATGTCAATATTCAGAGATCAATAATCAATAGTGACATTTTGTCTAATCCTATCCGCAGATCACATCTGGAACTCCTAAATCGATGAGCACAAAATAATGTCAGGACTGACCAATGATGAGGGAAATATTGACAAATGGTGCTCCTCCCGTCCCATCAGGATACGGGGGGGGGGGGAGATTATTATCGGCGCTCCGATGGTATGTGCCCCCCCGGGTGGGATTAGTATCGGCGCTCCGATGGTATGTGTCCCCCCGGGTGGGATTTATTGATACATTGACCGGATACATTGTTATTTAAGATTTCTTTACCCACCTGAGGACCAGAAATATTTCTGACATTTGTTGTTTACAAGTTAAAAAAAAATCCCCAAACATTGTAGATTTTTTTTTTGAGCAGAGACCCTGGAGAATAAAATGGAGATCGTTGCAAAACTTTATGTCACACTGTATTTGCCCAGTGGACGCAATTTTTTTGGGAAAAAAAATACACTTTTTTAAATTAAAAAATAGTAAAGTTTTCTATAATGGGTTTCTCTAGAAAAAGAGGACCGGTCACCCCTATTTCTATTACAAAGGATATTTACATTTCTTGCAATAGGAATAAAAGTGATACAAAAAATACTAAAAAAAATTACAGTGTGACAATTTTATTAGTAATTAACAATTTAGTAATTTTTTGCATCACTTTTATTCCTATTACAAGAAATGTAAATATCCTTTGTAATATAAATAGGGGGTGACCGGTCCTCTTTTTCTAGAGAAAACATTATAGAAAACTTTACTGTTTTCTTATTTTTTTAATTTAAAAAAGTGTATTTTTTTCCCCAAAAAAATTGGGTCCACTGGGCAAATACAGTGTGACAATTTTATTAGTAATTAACAATTTAGTATTTGCCCAGTGGACGCAATTTTTTTGGGGAAAAAAATACACTTTTTTAAATTAAAAAAATAAGAAAACAGTAAAGTTTTCTATAATGTTTTCTCTAGAAAAAGAGGACCGGTCACCCCTATTTCTATTACAAAGGATATCTACATTTCTTGTAATAGGAATAAAAGTAATACAAAAAAATACTAAAAAAAAAATTACTAATAAAATTGTCACACTGTATTTGCCCAGTGGACGCAATTTTTTGGGGAAAAAAAAATACACTTTAATTAAAAAAATAAGAAAACAGTAAAGTTTTCTATAATGTTTTCTCTAGAAAAAGAGGACCTGTCACCCCTATTTATATTACAAAGGGATATTTATATTTCTTGTAATAGGAATAAAAGTGATACAAAAAATACTAAAAAATTACAGTGTGACAATTTTATTAGTAATTAACAATTTAGTAATTTTTTTTAGTATTTTTTGTATCACTTTTATTCCTATTACAAGAAATGTAAATATCACTTTTGTAACAGAAATAGGGGTGACCGGTCCTCTTTTTCTAGATAAAATCTTATAGAAAACTTAACTGTTTTCTTATTTTTGTAATTAAAAAAAAGTGTATTTTTTCCCCAAAAAATTGCGTCCACTGGGCAAATACAGTGTGACAATTTTATTAGTAATTAACAATTTAGTATTTGCCCAGTGGACGCAATTTTTTGGGGAAAAAAAATACACTTTTTTTAACAAACAAAATAAGAAAACAGTAAAGTTTTCTATAATGTTTTCTCTAGAAAAAGAGGACCGGTCACCCCCTATTTCTATTACAATGGATATTTACATTTCTTGTAATAGGAATAAAAGTGATACAAAAAATACTAAAAAAAATTACTAAATTGTTAATTACTAATAAAATTGTCACACTGTATTTGCCCAGTGGACGCAATTTTTTGGGGAAAAAAAAATACACTTTAATTAAAAAAATAAGAAAACAGTAAAGTTTTCTATAATGTTTTCTCTAGAAAAAGAGGACCTGTCACCCCTATTTATATTACAAAGGGATATTTATATTTCTTGTAATAGGAATAAAAGTGATACAAAAAAATACTAAAAAAATGACAGTGTGATAATTTTATTAGTAATTAACAATTTAGTAATTTTTTTTAGTATTTTTTGTATCACTTTTATTCCTGTTACAAGAAATGTAAATATCACTTTTGTAACAGAAATAGGGGTGACCGGTCCTCTTTTTCTAGATAAAATCTTACAGAAAACTTTACTGTTTTCTTATTTTTGTAATTAAAAAAAAGTGTATTTTTTTCCCCAAAAAATTGCGTCCACTGGGCAAATACAGTGTGACAATTTTATTAGTAATTAACAATTTAGTATTTGCCCAGTGGACGCAATTTTTTGGGGGAAAAAAATACACTTTTTTTAACGAACAAAATAAGAAAACAGTAAAGTTTTCTATAATGTTTTCTCTAGAAAAAGAGGACCTGTCACCCCCTATTTATATTACAATGGATATTTACATTTCTTGCAATAGGAATAAAAGTGATACAAAAAAATTCTAAAAAAAAATTATTAATTACTAATAAAATTACTAGTAATTAAAAAATTACTAAAAAAAAAAAAAAAAAAATGTAAAAACGTCCCCATGTCTCCATGCTCATGCGCAGAGGCAAACGCATACTTAAGTCGCACCACACATGTGAGGTATCACTGCGAACATCAGAGCGAGAGAAATAATTCTCGCCCCCGACCTCCTCTGTATCTCTAAACTGGTAACCTGAATAAATTTTTAACGGGTCACCTATGGAGATTTTTAGGTACCGTACTTTGTCCCCATTCCATGAGCGTGCGCAATTTTAACTGCTTGCTGACCGCCGCACGACTATTTACTGCGGCAGTCAGCCCCCTACAGGCAAAACGACGTAGGGCTACGTCGCTCGCCCACGAGCCTCTAGGGGGCGAGCGTGCGCCATGGAGGCGCACTCCCGCCCCCGCTCGTTTCCTAACATCCCCGCGCGAGTGACCGGTGGCTCTGATGTCCGCCGGTCACTCGCGATCTCCCGCTGGAGAGGATGAAAGGCAGGCGGCTGATGTAAACAAAGCCGTCTGTCATTCTCCTTGATGTAACTGCAGAGATCATATGATCCTGCTATGTAGGATCGTATGTCTCTGTGGTTACATCACAAGCCACGCCCCCTTTACAGTTAGAATCACGCCCCTAGGGTCACATTTAACCCCTTGATCACCAATACAGTTAACCCCTTCCCTGCCAGTGTCATTAGTACAGTGACAGTGCATATTTATAGCACTGATTACTGTAGTAATGTCACTGGTAACCCCAAAAGTATCAAAAATGTCAGTCAAGGGTCCGATCTGTCCGCCGCAATGTCGCAGTCCTGCAAAAAAAAAAAAAACGCAGATCGCCGCCATTACTAGTTAAAAAAAAAAAACAATAAAAATGACATAAATCCTTCCTGTAGTTAGTAAACGCGATAACCTATGCACAAATCAATCAAAATACACTTATTGCGATTTTTTTTTTTTTTTACCAAAAATATGTAGCAGAAAACAAATTGGCCTAAAATGTTAAAAAATTTAGATTTTTTTTTGGAGAATTTTCATATAAAAGAATGTGAAAAATACTTATTTTTTCAAAATTGTCGCTATTTTTTTGTTTATAAAAATGAAAATCGCACAGGTGAGCACTACGATGTCACCTGGAATGGATAGGAGGGGACCGGTAAGGCAGAACAGGCAGCCATGTCAATGCCGCTTCCCTGTGCCGCTCTGCATATAGGGGGGGGGGGGGTAGGGCGGAACGCATGTCTGATGGGGGGAAATGATGGTGGCACCTAAAGGAAAATTTTACAGCTTTGTGTAAATAAAAGTCCTTGTAATGACTGACCTTCTCACCGGTCCACGTCTGCAGGCGTTCTCCGGGTGCCACTGCCGCTTGTTTCTATGGGAAAGAATCAGAGTGGTGAGATAGGAAGCAGTACAGGGACACCGTTCTCTCAGAAAGTGAGGACCACACCCTATCAGGGCAAGGCGTGGCGAACATCTGGGGACTGGGCACCAGTACCCCACCCTCCGGCGGACAGGGCGAAAGGGCCCCTCCGGGTGACAGGGTGCCAGGACCGCACCCTCCGGGGGACAGGGCCCCACCCTCCGGGGGCAGGGCCCCACCCTCCGGGTGTACAGGGCCGCACACTCTGGGGGACAGGGCCCCACCCTCCGGGGGACAGGGCGCCAGGACCGCACCCTCCGGGGGACAGGGCCCCACCCTCCCGGGGACAGGGCCCCACCCTCCGGGGGACAGGGTGCCAGGACCGCACCCTCCGGGGGACAGGGCCCCACCCTCCGGGGGACAGGGCGCCAGGACCGCACCCTCCGGGGGACAGGGCCCCACCCTCCGGGGGACAGGGCCCCACCCTCCGGGGGACAGGGTGCCAGGACCGCACCCTCCGGGGGACAGGGCCCCACCCTCCCGGGGACAGGGCGCCAGGACCGCACCCTCCGGGGGACAGGGCCCCACCCTCCCGGGGACAGGGCGCCAGGACCACACCCTCCGGGGGACAGGGCCCCACCCTCTGGGGGACAGGGCCGCACCCCCTGGGGGACAGGGTGCCAGGACTGCACCCTCCGGGGGACAGGGCCCCACCCTCCGGGGGACAGGGTGCCAGGACCGCACCCTCCGGGGGACAGGGCCCCACCCTCCCAGGGACAGGGCGCCAGGACCGCACCCTCCGGGGGACAGGGCCCCACCCTCCCAGGGACAGGGCGCCAGGACCGCACCCTCCGGGGGCAGAGCCCCACCCTCCGGGGGACAGGGCGCCAGGACCACACCCTCCGGGGGACAGGGCCCCACCCTCTGAGGGACAGGGCCGCACTCCCTGGGGGACAGGGTGCCAGGACCGCACCCTCCGGGCGACAGGGCCCCACCCTCCGGGCGACAGGGCCCCACCCTCCGGGGACCCCATTCTCTTAGGTGACCCCACTTTCCCTGAATACCCACCATCTTCTCCTCTTCAAACATCTGCTTGTTCTCCGGGGACGGGTAAACCGCGAGACCCTGTGGCAGAAGTTTGTTGCGGCCCAGCGATTTCTCCACCAGCACCGTGTCACCGCGACTGCCGAGCTCTGCAGGGAAGAGGAAGAGGAATGCCGGCTGATTGGTGTACAGACAGTGAGACCGCAGCTTCTGGCGCTGCACTGTGAGCACTTACTGTGTACAGACTGAGTCAGGATCAGCTCCATCTTCTCCTTCTTCTGGTGCTTTGTGTCCTCCACCATGCGGTAGACCCGGTGACGCCGCGGGTTCAGGTAGGGCTCCTCCCCCTCCTTAGCCAGGCGGACATTGTACCAACGTTCTACAATCACTGTACCCTGCAAAACACAAAGACAGGGGAGCTCACAAACCGGGGGAGGACCAATGAGGACCATCGTACCCACTATACATGGGGGGGGGGGGGGGGGGCACAGCATCTATAGAGGGGGACCATCACTTCTCACCAGGAGGATGAGGGAAGAATGAAGGGGGAGGGGTGTGATAAGAATATCAGGAAAGTTCTTCTTCCTTTATCACTAAATCTTTAGAAGGGGGTTACTCAGTGCAGGACCAACAGGTAAAGGGGGGGGGGGGGTACACAGGAGTCAGACAAGTACGGGGGGGGGGGGTCATACAGGTACAGGAGGGTCAGTGGGGCAGACGGTTATGGTGGGGGGGTCAGTCAGTGGGAGGCAGATGGGTACAGGGGGGGGGTGAGTCAGTGGGGGGCAGAGGGGTACAGGGAGGTCAGTGGGGGGCAGAGTGAGGCACAGGGGTAGAGGGGTGTCAGACGGGTACAGGGGAGGTCAGTCAGTGTGGGGCAGAGGTGTACAAGGGTGGGGGGGGGTCAGTGTGGGGCAGACAGGTACAGGTGGGAGTCAGTGTGAGGCAAAGAAGTACGGGGGGGGGGGTGTCAGATGGGTACAGGGGGGTCAATCAGTGTGGGGCAGAGGGGTACAGGGGGGGGGGGGAGAGTCAGTGTGGGGCAGACAGGTACAGGTGGGGGTCAGTGTGAGGCAAAGGGGTACAGGGGTGGGGTCAGATGGGTACAGAGGGGTGCAGGGGTGTCAGACAGGTACAGGGGGGGTCAGTCAGTGTGGGGCAGAGGGGTACAGGGGAGTCAGACGGATACAGAGGGGGTCAGTGGGGGGCGGAGGGGTACAGGGAGGTCAGTAGGGGCAGCCAGGTACAGATGGGGGATAGCGTAAGGCAAAGGGGTAATGGGGTGGGGGGTCAGATGTGTACAGAAAAAGCAGTTCGGGCAGGGGTCAGTGTGGAGACAGGGGTAGTCATTGTGGGGCACAGATGGGTTAGACGGGTACAGGGGGGCAGAGCAGTACAGGGGGGGTCAGTGTGGGGCAGAGGGGTACAGGGGTTCAGACAGGTGCGGGACAGAGGAGTCAGATGGGTACAGGGGTGGGTCAGGGGTAAGGGGGGCAGTCAGTGTGGGGAAAAGGGGTACGAGGGGGGTCAGTGTGGAGACAGAGGCAGTCATTGTGGGGCACAGATGGGTTAGACGGTATGGGGGGAGGGAGCAGTGGAGTGCAGGGGGGGGGACAGACAGGTACGGGGGGGTCAGCCAGTGTGGGGGTATAGCTGGGTATAAGGGGCATATGATGGGGTATACAGGGGGGTTAACAGGGTATATATTAGAGATGTATCTGGGGTATCTATCAGGTGTATATTATGGGGTGTACAGGGTGTATATTATGGGGTGTACAGGGTGTATATTATGGGGTGTACATTATGGGGTGTACAGGGTGTACATTATGGGGTGTACAGGGTGTATATTATGGGGTGTACATTATGGGGTGTTGGGGGGCCCTCACCCGGCTCGGGCACACACGTATCGGGGCTCCCAGGCTCAGCAGGCGGCTTGTCACTTTCAGCATTTCTCCGGTCTCTCCAGTCCAAGGACACCATATGCAGAGCTCCGACCAATCAGCGCCCCGCAATCACCCCACGTGAACACAGTTTACCTCACTCCTGACCGTCACATGACCCGTCACTAGAGTCTCGTCCCCTTTCTTTTTCTATACACAGGAAGTGTCCTCTCTGGCGGCCATTTTCCCGGAGACCATCCCCTGATCTGACTGTTCTGTGTGGATCGTTGCTCATAGCAACCAGATTCCCCCCTCCACCCCATTCATTACCCATCCCCCCAGTTACTAATAAAAAAAATAATCACCATGGTAACCTTAGCCCCTCCCATCCCTGAATATTTCCTGCTGTTCATGTTTTCCTCTCAGATAAAGTAAACAATGATGGAATAATGTATCTGTGTGGCGGTGACCCTCTCCATCCTAAGGGACTCCGCCCACAGCGCCGTGTGTTTTTCCTGCGTTTCCCCTTCCCATCCTAAGGGACTCCGCCCACAATGCCGTGCATTTTTCCTGCGTTTGCCCTTCCCATCCTATGGGACTCCTCCCACAGCGCCATGCGTTTTTCCTGCGTTTCCCTTTCCATCTTATGGGACTCCTCCCACAACGCCATGCGTTTTTCCTGCGTTTCCCCTTTCCATCCTATGGGACTCCTCCAACAGCGCCGTGCGTTTTTCCTGCGTTTCCCCTTCCCATCCTAAGGGACTCCTCCCACAGCGCCGTGCGTTTTTCCTGCGTTTCCCTTTCCATCTTATGGGACTCCTCCCACAACGCCATGCGTTTTTCCTGCGTTTCCCCTTTCCATCCTAAGGGACTCCTCCCACAGCGCTGCGCATTTTCCTGCATTTCCCTTCCCATCCTAAGGGACTCCTCCCACAGCGCCATGCGTTTGGAAAAGTCCTGCATGCTGCATCTTTGGTTCGCTTTTCAAAACCACACCTAAAACGCAGCTCACCATTAAAAAAAATGGAAAACGCAACAAAAATGCATCAAAAATTGACCATTCTTGGTGCCTTTTTGAAGTCACAGGTCCATTTTTTTGGCAGGAGCAGGCAACCAGAAAACGCATTACTGCTTTTGCTGCGGAGCAACCAGAAAGCAGTCTAAGGCTACGTTTCCGCTACTGCGAAAGTCGAGCGATTCAGAGTGCGACTTTGATGCAATTTTGATCTGACTTTACAATCTCTGACTCAAAGTCGCATCAAACGAGTGCAGCCACCTTTTCAGAGTCGCTACAACTTTAAGTTGCATAGATTGGAACGCCTGCCATTGAAATCAATGGGCTGACTTGGTAGCGCAATGCACATTTTGCGTTTTTTTCGAGTCCCGTGTACGTTTTTTCCCCCCTCAGGTGACCAGGGAGGAAAACGCATTATGCAATTTTAAATGTTAAAACCGTGTTAAAGCACGATAGGCATGTTCTAAAAACGCATATCGCATTTTACAAAGCGCAGTTGTGCGTTCTGATGCCATTCCAATGACATTTCACGGAACGCTGGGTTGTCGCACTTTCGATAGAGCGGGGGGGGGGGAATGTGCGTTTTCCACACGTTACTGCAACGCCAGGATTGGTCAGGGTTGGTCAGGATTGGTCAGGATTGGTCAGGTTTGGTCAGGGTTGGTCAGGATTGGCCAGGGTTGGTCAGGGATGGTCAGGGATGGTCAGGATTGGTCAGGATTTGTCAGGGTTGGTCAGGGTTGGTCAGGATTGGTCAGGGATGGTCAGGATTGGTCAGGATTGGTCAGGGTTGGTCAGCATTGGTCAGGATTGGCCAGGATTGGTCAGGATTGGTCAGGATTGGTCAGGATTGGTCAGGGTTGGTCAGGATTGGTCAGGATTGGTCAGGGTTGGTCAGGGTTGGTCAGGATTGGTCAGGGTTGGTCAGCATTGGTCAGGGTTGGCCAGGATTGGTCAGGGTTGGTCAGGATTGGTCAGGGTTGGCCAGGGTTGGTCAGGATTGGTCAGGGTTGGTCAGGGTTGTCCAGGGTTGGTCAGAATTGGTCAGGGTCGGTCAGGGTTGGTCAGGATTGGTCAAGGTTGATCTACCCCAGGTGGGGTAATTACTGCAGGGTGTATAAACTCTCACGCCAGAAGGCTGGATGGGAATGTTTCTTTCTTGGTCACTATGAGTTGGCTTAGAGGGCTCCTTGCAGTGGTCTTGGGCTTTGATCTTGTCCTATGTCAGGACTATTGGTACCACCAACGGCCTGGTTCCAGGCAGCCGGCTTCTCTCCAGGCTGGTTGGGGTTCTGCCCGAGGTTTTCCCCAGAGACCTAGGCAGCTGTTGGCTCCTTCTGGAGGGGCGGTCAGTATAGTGTGCTTGGAGGACACAATGGTGGTGACCATCCAGAAGAACCTGTATGGGAATGGAAAGCTGGTCAAGGCGTCGGACCTCACCCTGGGCTCTGCGCAATGTAAGCCGTCCTCTGAGGACCAGGACACCGTGACCTTCCAGATCAGTCTGCAGGACTGTGGGAACCAAGTTCAGGTTGGTTGTCTGATAGAACTATGACTTGTTACATTCTAGTCCAGTGATGGGGACCTTGGCACCCCAGATGTTTTGGAACTACGTTTCTCCTGATGCTCACGCACTCTGCAGTGTAGTTGCACATCATGGGAAATGTAGTTTCAGAACATCTGAGGTGCCAAGGTTTGCCATCACTGCTAGTCTAAAGCTGGATGTGAACTTGAAACTGTGGTGCCACCTCCCTTATGTTGTCTGATAAAGGACAATAAACTGGTCACATGCTTATCTCTTGTAGGTCTATCTTTATTGTGGTACAAGCTACTGGCGGGGCCGGGAGGGCCACCTCTACAAGCTACTGGCGGGGCCGGGAGGGCCACCTCTACAAGCTACTGGCGGGGCCGGGAGGGCCACCTCTACAAGCTACTGGCGGGGGCGGGAGGGCCACCTCTACAAGCTACTGGCGGGGCCGGGAGGGCCACCTCTACAAGCTACTGGCGGGGCCGGGAGGGCCACCTCTACAAGCTACTGGCGGGGGCGGGAGGGCCACCTCTACAAGCTACTGGCGGGGGCGTGAGGGCCACCTCTACAAGCTACTGGCGGGGGCGTGAGGGCCACCTCTACAAGCTACTGGCGGGGGCGTGAGGGCCACCTCTACAAGCTACTGGCGGGGGCGTGAGGGCCACCTCTACAAGCTACTGGCGGGGGCGTGAGGGCCACCTCTACAAGCTACTGGCGGGGGCGTGAGGGCCACCTCTACAAGCTACTGGCGGGGGCGTGAGGGCCACCTCTACAAGCTACTGGCGGGGGCGTGAGGGCCACCTCTACAAGCTACTGGCGGGGGCGTGAGGGCCACCTCTACAAGCTACTGGCGGGGGCGTGAGGGCCACCTCTACAAGCTACTGGCGGGGGCGTGAGGGCCACCTCTACAAGCGATTGGTGGTGAGAACCACCTCTACAAGCGATGTGAACTTGAAACTGTGGTGCCACCTCCCTTCTATTGTCTGACAAAGGACAATAAACTGGTCACATGCTTATCTCTTGTAGGTCTATCTTTATTGTGGTACAAGCTACTGGCGGTGGCGTGAGGGCCACCTCTACAAGCTACTGGCGGTGGCGTGAGGGCCACCTCTACAAGCGACTGGCGGTGGCGTGAGGGCCACCTCTACAAGCGACTGGCGGTGGCGTGAGGGCCACCTCTACAAGCGATTGGCGGTGGCGTGAGGGCCACCTCTACAAGCGATTGGCGGTGACTACATTTCTAGGGTGACAACCATGCTAAGCAGTGTTTTCACCCTAGGACAGCATTTCTTACCCTAGAATAGCCTCTCTCAATCTTTTTCAACCCAGAGGAACCCTTGCTCAAACTCCTAGCAACCTCTGGAGGAACCCTAGGCTTCCATTACACCCTGCCCTAGAACAGTGAGGACTGCATGGCACTCCCACTCCTTCATAACTGGGGGATGTTTTGTAGTCTGCTAGTCCATACCATTATTGGGATGACAACCATACTAAGGAGTGTTGTCACCCTAGGGCAGTGATGGTGAACCTTGGCACCCCAGAGGTTTTGGATCTACATTTTCCATGATTCTCATGCAGTGTAGTTAAGCATCATGGGAAATATAGTTCCAAAACATCTGGGGTGCCAAGGTTTCCCATCACTGTCCTAGGGCAAGGCGTGTTGGACTACATTGCTTTCCCCTTCCTTCACAAACCGGGGAAGGTTTTGTGGTCTGCTGATTCATTACTAGCCTGACAACCATCCTAAGCAGCGTTGCCACCCTGGGACAAGGAGGGACTACTAACACCTCCCATCTCTAGTGAGCTTGGAGGACACAATGACCATCCTGAAGAATCTGTATGGGAATGGAAAACTGGTCAAGGCGTTGACTGCACCATGCAAACAGCGGGGCTCGGGACAAGAATTAGGACATGAGGGCCGCCTACATATTTAGGCAATGCCTATTTGACTGGAAGGTTGGGAGTCCCCTTGGGAGTCCCCCCCTCCCTTTGGGTCTCGGTGACATTGTTCTTTCTTACAGATGGATGCAGACTTCCTCCTGTACACTTCAAACATCGCCTACAAACCCTCTTCATCCAGGAATGTTCCAATCACCAGAACCAACAGTGCCAACATCAATGTCAAGTGCTACTACCCTCGGTGAGTCTCCTAGTTGGGTCAATTGTGTGCCTTTGTCTGATTCCATCACCAAGTCTTTTTGCATTGATAAACTTTGGTATTTCATGGGGTAACTATAGTGAGCTACAGAGAAACCCATACAGGACACTAAATGGGGATGTTTGGTATCCCAAGATTCGGCACATGCTTGGGTTGACTTGCCAATTGGTAAAGCCGGGACAAGCTTGACTGCTTTGGAACATGCTACTCTAGTGGGCTCACTTTAAATGGACTCCATAGTTGTTACAACAGTTAGGAGTAATTTTCTCTTAACTGTGTGAAATTCATATATACCATGTGCCACCAGCAGGTGGTGGTCACCAAACAAAACTGGCATTTTACTGTGGCTGCTGAGTATGCTGCCAAATGTTCCATCTTCTATGTATGGGAATATCCTCTTCTATGTATGGGAATATCCTCTTCTATGTATGGGAATATCCTCTTCTATGTATGGGAATATCCTCATCTGGTTGCAGCTAGTGCTGGACTATCTTATTACACCAGCATGCTTTGCAAACTTGGGTCATGGATGCTCCCCCCCCCTTTTTTTTTTATAAAAAAAGTTGTATAAAGAGGAAAGGTTGTGATTGGGTCAGCATGAATTAATTTTGTCTACTGCTTTATTTTAGGCATGGAAATGTCAGCAGCAATGCCATCAGTCCAACATGGATTCCCTTCAGCTCCACCATATCCATAGAGGAGAGGCTCTCCTTTGCACTATATCTGATGAATGGTAGGAACTTCTTGGCCTTTAGAACATTAAATTGTAATTCCAGGGTGTGGTTGTAAGCTGTGGGCTGTTCAATAACCAGTCATCGTTCTGGATGGGGCAGCCTACATGTGGCCCCTGCTATGGGCTGCCAGCCCTAACCATGCATGGGCCCCTGCTATGGGCTGCCAGACCATGCCAACCCTAATATATGGGGCCCCTGCTGTGGGATGCTAGCCCTAACAATACCTTGGGCCCCTGCTATGGGATAACAGACCATGCCAGCCCTAACAATGCATGGGCCCCTGCTATGGGATTCCAGACAATGCCAACCCTAATATATGGGGCCCCTGCTGTGGGATGCTAGCCCTAACAATACCTTGGGCCCCTGCTACGGGATGCCAGACCATGCCAACCCTAACAATACATGGGCTCCCTGCTATGGGATGCCAGACCATGCCAACCCTATCAATACATTGGGCCCCTGCTATGGGATAACAGACCATGCCAGCCCTAACAATACATGGGCCCCTGCTATGGGATAACAGACCATGCCAACCCTAACAATACATGGGCCCCCTGCTATGGGATGCCAGACCATGCCAACCCTATCAATACATTGGGCCCCTGCTATGGGATAACAGACCATGCCAGCCCTAACAATACATGGGCCCCTGCTTTGGGCTGCCAGCCCTAGCAATACACAGGTCCCTGCTACGGGATGCCAGACCATGCCAACCCTAACAATACATTGGGCCCCTGCTATGGGAAAACAGACCATGCCAGCCCTAACAATACATGGGCCCCTGCTTTGGGCTGCCAGCCCTAACAATACATGGGCCCCTGCTATGGGATAACAGACCATGCCAACCCTAATACATGGGCCCCTGCTATGGGATAACAGACCATGCCAACCCTAACAATACATGGGCCCCTGCTATGGGATAACAAACCATGCCAACCCTAATACATGGGTCCCTGCTATGGGATAACAGACCATGCCAACCCTAACAATACCTTGGGCCCCTGCTATGGGATAACAGACCATGCCAACCCTAACAATACATGGGCCCCCTGCTATGGGATGCCAGACCATGCCAACCCTAATACATGGGGGCCCCTGCTGTGGGATGCCAGCCCTAACAATACCTTGAGCCCCTGCTATGGGATACCAGACCATGCCAACCCTAACAATACCTTGAGCCCCTGCTATGGGATACCAGACCATGCCAACCCTAATCCAACTTTCTTTGGGGGGCCAGTTTTTACCTGATTCAGACCAGCTTGGTTGATGGATTGGATGATGCTGAAACTCAAACCGCTATACATGTATGTGGTGGCTAAATGCACAAAAGGCTAAAAAAAATTTTGTTCCTCAAATGGTGGTCTTGCATTCACCTGGCATCTTTTGAGACTTGGCTACAGAACTAGTTTTTAAACCTACATGGATGGTTGCCTAAACCAACCAGTATCCAAAGTATCTCAATATTTGAGGACATCTGATCAATAAATTCTGAGGTTGTAGCAAACCCACTATTGGCTTGCTATAAGCTTCATAAAAAAGCTGTTGGGTTTTTGGTGCTCTTTGCTATTCCTACCCACCATATCCATCAATCTAGGCTTGATCAAACTTGGCCCTCCATCCAGCTTGGTAGATAGAATTGGCTGGAAATGTCTTGCCTAACCATGAGGTTTCTTTTTACAGATGATTGGAGTGGTCTGAGGGACTCCAGCGTTGTATCTCTTGGAAACTCCTTGCACATCGAGGCTTTTGTTAATGTAGACAACCATTTGCCGATGAGGATTGTTGTGGACAGCTGTATGGCCTTGTTGACTCCGGACCCCAATTCTACCCCTCGATATGAGCTCATTAACAATTATGGGTAAATATTCATTCATGTTCTACGATGGGACTTTGTAGGTCCACCTCAAGTAAAAAGCAATCTGTAAAAACGCCAACCATGGCAAACCCCTTCCAACAGGGTGTGAGGGTTAGAAGTTAGAACATTACTCCTTGTTTCTGCTTGTTCTGGTGACTTCACAGGAAGTGAGGAAAAAATCCCCACAACAGTTCAACTCCTACAATATGCAAATCTCTAGGCTTTAGTGCTTTATTTTATGAACTTAGAGGCGGGAGGGGCCTTGACGCGTTCTACAGAGGCGGGAGGGGCCTTGACGCGTTCTACAGAGGCGGGAGGGGCCTTGACGCGTTCTACAGAGGCGGGAGGGGCCTTGACGCGTTCTACAGAGGCGGGAGGGGCCTTGACGCGTTCTACAGAGGCGGGAGGGGCCTTGACGCGTTCTACAGAGGCGGGAGGGGCCTTGACGCGTTCTACAGAAGCGGGAGGGGCCTTGACGCTTGCAATCAATCCCCACTAGTTATGACCCTGTAGCTTGTGTATATCCTAGAAAATTCAAGAGTCATGGTGCTTTTTCTTTTTATAACCCTCTGTAGATGCCTGGTGGATGGGCAGCAAGAGGACTCTTCCTCCACCTTTATATCACAGAGACCTGAGCCGAACAGACTGCGCTTTGAGATCGATGCCTTTAGATTCACAGACTACAACCAGCCAATAGTATGTAGCAGTCTGTGCAATTGGATTGTGCTGAATGTTGCAATGGAGCCTAATTAACGCCTTCTTTCTATCTCAGATCTATATCTACTGTGTTCTGAAAGCCGTCCCACTCAACCAGGCCCCAGACCCAACTAACAAGGCGTGTTCCTTCAGCAAAACTAGCAACTCGTAAGTAACCTCTACTTAGCTGTATGGCTTGTATTTGCGGTAACATGGTACCTGCAGAATGTCATTTGATGCACCTTGGGTCATCTACTAGGACGCTTTTGTACAGGAACATATCTGGACCATCTGAAATTGCTAGCTGGTTGACCTGTTACTTCCAGACAACTGCTTGCACCAAGCTGGGTCACCCTTGTATTGGGGACTTGGTTGGGGATACCAGAATTGGGGAGGTGTCAGTGGAAGTCTACGTGTTGAATGCTTATTGGCTTCCAAATGCAAAGGTGATGTTTGGAATCACACCAACTTGCCTGTATCCTAATGCCTCATACACAAGCAACGATTATCAGCCGACCGATCGGCCGACTTTTGTCCAGTGTTGTTGCGTTGGTTGGAATGTGCCTAGACTGCACACGAATTTTCTCGGCCAACAAAAATCTACTTCTGAAGTGATGTCATGTGTTTTACTTTCCGTGTGTTTTTTCTTCTCTGAGCATGCCCAGTCTTGCTCATCAGATTTTGTCTGTCGAAATCTGTACTGACTGACGGCAAATCGTCCGTTGTGGTGACGGCCAACAAAAATTTTATAGCCTCCACACCAGATTTTTTTTCGGCCGAAAAGTCTGAGTCGGTTGTCGGCAGCACCATACTAACAAGCCGAAAATCGGCCGATCGGACGTTGGCCGAAAATTCACGCCCAACTATCGACGCGTGAGTACGAGGCATCAGGCTTGGTAAAGTTGGCCATACAGATTGCATTTCAGCTGATTCCTGCCATAGGCTGAAATTCATTCCATGGGTGGCCTGTTGGCACCATCAGCTCAAGTCAATTTTATTTTTGCTGTGGGGCTGAACAAGAAGTCTTGATATAAGGCCAGCTTAATTCTACATCTGTGCCAAATGTGTGTATTGTACAATTTATAGCCCTAGGGTTTAGAAGTCCTGTCTGAGGACCACCTGCAGCCCAGGTTTCTAAAATTTGGAGGCAAACTTCCAATTGGCACAGGTATAACTCATTCGGTATATCCAGGAATAACTCTATCCTGTACTGGGGTCATAAAGGACCCTACTACTTGGGCTCTGGTTTAAAAACTCTTTTGCCAGGTAGTGCACTACTTGGGCATGCAAAATTTGACCTGCACAGGAAAATTTTCCAAAATTTGCACAATTGCAGGGAATTCTAGGACTTGATAGTTATGTCATGGTCAGTTACGTAAAATGGACAATGTCTTCACTTCTCTACCAATTGTCCATCCTTTAAGGTGGTCCCCTGTGGAAGGTGCTTCCAACATCTGCAGTTGCTGTGAATCTGGAAACTGTGATGGCTCTCAATCCAGAAGGCTGAGGCCAGGATCTAGAAGACAGTGGAAGAGACATCAAGCTGGTGAGTTTGAGGCACCTGGCAGGCCAATGGAAGCTGACCTGAAAATGCCATCTGCATGGGTATAATGCGTTTTTGGTTCAAGTCAATCTTGCCAAAGTAGGAGGATAAGTTCTGACTTGGTCAATGCAGTTCCTGGCTGTACACCATGTATCTTCAAACTGGGGCTTGATGTGGCCCTTTGCTTGCCTTTATTCAGCCCTTGGTGCACTTCCTCCCATTGATGGGCCACTATTCCTTCTCCAATACTAAAGATGGGGGAGTTGAAAGCAAGGACATTTTCTACTTTGGCCCCCTAAAGTCTGAAGGACAGTAGGCTTGCGGCCCTTTGCTTGCCTTTATTCAACCCTTGGTGCATTTCCTCCCACTGATGCCAAAGATGGGCCACTATTCCTCATCTAATACTAAAGATGAAGGGGGTTGATGGCCAGGACATTTTCTACTTTGGCCCCCTAAAGTCTGAAGGACAGTAGGCTGGCCCTTTTGTTTGATTAGTTTAGATCATGGGTCTCCAAACTTTCTAGACAAAGCATGCAATGAGCATGTCCCAGGAGGCAATATGGTCTAAGACGTTCTCCTTAACTGTCTTCTCCCCACAGAAGAGCATTCGGAGGCGGTGATCCACACACAGCTCCTGGGCCCCATTTGGATTGTCGACCCGGAGGCTGACCTCAAGTCTGAGAGTGGCCAGGCTCTTGCTGTGCACGCTGACCATGAAGAGGAGGTGAAGCCCTGGATGGTGATGGCTGTGGGAGGCCTGTGGGTGACGGTACTGATGGGGGCTGTGCTAGCCTGGAAACTTGGATCAAGAAAATGTAACGTGGCCAACGTACAGCAATAAAATTTAATTTTGCATAAGTTTCTGAATTGCTTTCTTGTGGTAGAAGCAGCGTAATGTCCTGCTAAACAAAATTTCTCTAGAAGAGCTGTCAAATGTCTTCTAAACTTGACAATGGTTACCACAGATGGGTTTTATGCTGTCAGGCAATGGACTCTCCAATCAGAATCTGTCTGGACCACTTAGCGCTTTCCACTGCATGGAACCGAATGGTTCGGCTCGCTTTTGTGCTTTTCCACTGCTGGTACCGCATGGTATAGTGTAGGAACGATTCGGTTCGGTACGGCGACGCTTCTCCACTGCATGGAACCGAACGGTACGGCTCTCAAAAACAGTACCACCTCGATTGTGGTTCCAAGAGGTACCATACCCGGTACCATATCCCACAATCCTTTGCATGCAGTCACTACTAGCCACTGATTGGTCAGAGAATCGTTATCCCACCCACTTAACTTTAGTACTACTTTAGTGGAAAAGCAAACCGTACCATGCGGTACCAGCAGTGGAAAAGCAAACCGGGCCGAGTAGAGCTGAGCCGGTACTTGCAGTGGAAAAGTGCCATTTGGCTATCCTCAACGTCAGAGAGCTGTCCTATGCTGCAAGGATAGTTCCAGGCTTGTCTGACTAGAATCTAATTGCTTAAAATTGGCCTGAGGTGACCATGTATCAGGGACCGGGTGGGAAAAGACTAGATATTGTCAATCGCCCATCATGTATCTCCATGGTTTAACACACATTTGTAAATGGTACAGCCTAGATTACCGACATATTACATTGACATTACCTGCTTTTAGTCTTTGGATGGGGAAATATTGTGTCTGCAGCAAGACTTTTGCTTGATGGAAAGTCCTTTCTATTGGACAATCTTTGACTGACTGGTGTTGGCCATCTTTCTTCAGTAGGATGCAGGGGTTATTTACCTTAACAAATATTGACTCCATACATGATTCTAATGTATATTCCAGATCACTGTAAGGTACATTTACAATTAAAAGTGTAAATATCCAGAGGTGTACAGTAGAAGATCCAAAAATCACATTGATCAAGAATCTGTGTGGAGGTGTCTAAGGCCAACAAGTCATTGCTTTTGAGGCAGATCCAGTGGAAGCACTGAAACCTGGGTGTCAAGTGAACATGGCTCCGCATTTCATACACCTTCCCATGTTTTACCTAGGTCAGGGGTCTTCAAACTATGGCCCTCCAGTTGTTCAAGAACTACAATTCCCATCATGCCTAGTCATGTCCGTTTTACAATGCCTCATGGGACATGTAGTTCTGCAACAGCTGGAGGGCCGTAGTTTGAGGATCCCTGACCTAGGTCAATGAAAGTTCTTGCTGGATAAATGTTTATGGCAGCCAGTTTCAACTAGGGTTCCTCCAGTGGTTTCTAGGGCCTCCTTTTTAGCTGATTCACCTCATTTTAATGGTGTCTGCATAATGCCAGGGGGTAATGCCACTTGGTAGAGTTGGCTCTGACACATTTGGTCTGTAAAGGGGGCATTCTTCCCACTGACCACCAATGTAAGGGAAGCTTTCTTCCTAATGGCCATCAATACACATTTCCCTGCTGACCTCCTAATGAATTGGGTTTAGCAAGGGCTCCTCTTGGGTTAAAAGGTGGTTTATGGGCTCTGGAGAGGTTTTGTTGAGGGTCTTATGGTGGCAATTGGTTGATCATGGCGTGGCTCAGGAAGGTAAATATGGCTTGGATAGTTTTGGCATTGCAGCTATCAACCACTGCATGTGGTTTCCACAAATTTAAGCTAAGACTGAACCCCCCAACTGCCATGAAAGTTACCTTTCATGACAGTATGGGTGCTCCCCCCCCCCCCTAAACTGACCAGTCTCAGAACAGGAAGTGAGGTATCTCCTCTCAGAGGCTCAGAACAGGAAGTGAGGAGGCATCTCCTCTCAGTTGTCAGTAGGTATGGTGCCCCCCAAAGATTTCCCCTTGCTGGCTGCTGTGACAACTGGGTTCTCCAGGAATGGGGTCTAAGTGATAATGGTCAGAGTGGGGGGGGGGCCACATACCCACCACAATGGGCACCAGGACCAACAGATGGGTTCTAACCTTTTTTCTACTTCAGCTGGAGTTGCATCTCTTGGCGGTTCTATGGATTAAGCTCTCTGGGCACCACCATGGCTGATGCCTCATACACATGCAACAATTATCGGCCGACCGATCATCTGACTTTTGTCTAGAGTTGTTTTGGTGGTCGGAATGTGCCTAGACTGCACACAAATTTTCTCGGCCAACAAAAAACAACTTCAGAAGTGATGTCATGTGCTGGTTTACTTTCCGTGTGTTTTTTCTTCTCTGAGCATGCCCAGTCTTGCTCATCAGATTTTTGTCTGCCGAAATCTGTACTGACTGACGGAAAATCAGCCATTGTGTTGACGGCCAACAAAGATTTTATAGCCTGCACACCAGATTTTATTCGGCCGAAAAGTCGGAGTCGGTTGTCGAAAGCATCATACTAACGCCGAAAAACGGCCGATCGGAAGTTGGCCGAAAATTCCCGGCCAACTATTGATGCGTGTGTACGAGGCATTATTTGCTAGAGAGCCATAGAATTTTCTTGGTGGACTTTCTAAAGGTAGGTTGCCAGCGTGTTCCAACCCATGGTGATCGCACATATCTACGTGGCTTGTTTTACAAACCTGCAGAGTGGAATAATTCACAGGACTTCTGCTGCGTAAACTTTATTTGTAAGGTCCCAACAGTAAAACAATTGGTTATGTAGTATTATGAGGGTTTGTGAAAAAAGAGGCCAGGACTGGGAACCTGAGCTGCCTGTGCAGGTCCCTGTCGAGGTGTGCTGCCTTTGCCAGGCACAGAAGAAGGCTTCTCTGCTAGATGCCCTGCAGGACCCTAGCAGCTGCTCTCAGATGAGCCAGGTAGGTAAATGTACAACTGGGAGAAAACAGTCCTTCCCTCGCCCAGCCAGTGATGAGCAAGTAATGAAAAATCCTAGCCTCACTGACCTTGCAGAGGCCCACCTGTGCACCACTGACCTTGCAGAGCCCCACCCAAGCTCTACTGTCCATGCAAAGGCCCACCTGTGCCCCACTGACCTTGCAGAGGCCAAACCAAGCTCTACCATCCATGCAAATGCACACCTGTGCCCCACTGACCTTGCAGAGGCAAATCCATGCTATGATGTCCATGCAGAGGCCCACCCAAGCTCTACTGTCCATGCAGAGGTGATGCATCTCCATCTGGAGGAATCACAAACTGACCAGTCCAACAGAAGTACTTCCTTTTAACCACGTCCTGCGCCTAGGACCTCATGATGTCCTTGACTTGAAGTAGAGATACTGGGATCTGTAGAAGGGGGGGGAAGTAAAAGCCATCCTAGTGGCCAATTAACCAGTGGATTGCCATTACAGGCAGTGGGAGGGGATGGCCTACCAGTGCCTCTTGTGTTCAATTGTGGAGCCTGGGATCCCATAGAGCTGGTTGTGTACCACATGGTCCCCAGCCATCTCTATGGTGCTGAGAGTCTAGAAACTATTTCCTGACATCACTTCCTGTCCTGGCAGATAATACGTGGCAATTTTTGTCCCCTGAAAGCAGAGGTCAATGTTTTGGGTGTTTTTTTTTTTTTTTTTTTCAGAGTTGGGGAGAGATCTGAGGCCTTATAGACCCCCAGATGTCTCCATAAAGAGAACTTATTATCCCTTATTTATATCACAAGGGATATTTACATTTCTTATAACAGGGATAACAAAAAAAATAATTATTTACTTTAAGTGCCCCGTCCCTCCGCACAGTGGTGAACAAAGCGTCGCCTATGAAGATTTGTAAGTACCATAGTTTGGCGCCATTCCAGGAGCATGTGCACTTTTAAAGTGTGACATGTTAGGTATCCATTTATCAGGTGTAACATCTTTTAAATTTTAGAAAAAAAATGGGTTGTATATTTCTTTGCATTAAAAATGTATTTATTCCAAAAAGATTGCATTTGAAAAATTGCCACGCAATGACCATGGGAGATTTAAAAATGTAAACCCCTGCAATTTTATTCTCTAGGGCCTCTGCTTTAATATGTTTGGGGGGGTTTTCCAGAAAAAAAAAATGTTTTTACCTGTAGGAGAGAAAGATCAGAATTGGTCTGGATGGGCATTAAAGTACTTTTGGTGCTGTTTCCTGTTCCTGGCAGAGGAGGTACCTATGTCTCATAGGTGGTCCTGGAAGACAATTTGGGAAATTGTGCTGCAAGCCTCCGCTTCCCAAATGGGGTACAGCTTCTAGCACTAAAGCTTCAGGCCCTAGAAGTGGCTTACAGCCTTGATGGGAGCTTAGAACATCCAATCAGCATTGCTGGAATCCCTTCTTGGCTTACCTTAAGCAAAGCTCTACACCATGATTGTGTAAAACTGGGCTTGCCCCAAACTAGAAAGAGGAGGGGAGAGCTACAACTCCAAGCAGAAAAGCCCTGGGCTCAGTGAGGAGGGGTGAGCAAGTAATGAAAAACCCTAGCCTCACTGTCCATGCAGAGGCCCACCCAAGCTCTACTGTCCATGCAGAGGCCCACCTGTGCCCCACTGACCTTGCAAAGCCCCACCCAAGCTCTACTGTCCATGCAGAGGCCCACCCAAGCTCTACTGTCCATGCAGAGGCCCACCTGTGCCCCACTGACCTTGCAAAGCCCCACCCAAGCTCTACTGTCCTTGCAAAGGCCCACCTGTGCCCCACTGACCTTGCAAAGCCCCACTGTCCTTGCAAAGGCCCACCTGTGCCCCACTGACCTTGCAAAGCCCCACCCAAGCTCTACTGTCCATGCAGAGGCCCACCTGTGCCCCACTGACCTTGCAAAGCCCCACCCAAGCTCTACTGTCCATGCAAAGGCCCACCTGTGCCCCACTGACCTTGCAGAGGCAAATCCATGCAGAGGCCCACCCAAGCTCTACTGTCCATGCAAAGGCCCACCTGTGCCCCACTGACCTTGCAGAGGCTCACCCAAGCTCTACTGTCCAAGCAAAGGCCCACCTATGCCCCACTGACCTTGCAGAGGCAGATCCATGCAGAGGCCCACCCAAGCTCTACTGTCCATGCAAAGGCCCACCTGTGCCCCACTGACCTTGCATAGGCAAATCCATGCCCATGCAGAGCCCCACCCAAGCTCTACTGTCCATGCAAAGGCCCACCTGTGCCCCACTGACCTTGCAGAGACCCATCCAAGCGCTACCGTCCATGCAAAGGCCCACCTGTGCCCCACTGACCTTGCAGAGGCAAATCCATGCCCATGCAGAGGCCCACCCAAGCTCTACTGTCCATGCAAAGGCCCACCTGTGCCCCACTGACATTGCAGAGCCCCACCCAAGCTCTACCATCCATGCAAAGGCCCACCTGTGCCCCACTGACCTTGCAGAGGCAAATCCATGCTATGATGTCCATGCAGAGGCCCACCCAAGCCCCACTGTCCTTGCAGAGGTAAACCCATGCCCCAATGTCCATGTGGAGGCATACCCAGTAAAGTGATATGTATCTCTAGGACTAAGTCCAAAATGGTGAAACGTGTCAGAGAGGGGTTTCCAGGAAGGATGAGCTGTCTTGCTTTTTACGGCTAAGTAAAAATTTACTGAACTGAGGGACACCATTGGTGTGCGGCTTCTCCTTTTCTGTGTCTTCATGGAGGGAGGACAGGCTCCTAAGAGCGGCACCCTGTTGGCTATGGAACAGTGGAAGGTTGGGGCAGCGACTCCTACAGGACTCAGTGAAAGTAGACGTGCTCTCTAGAAAATGTGATTTCCGATCCATTCATGTATTCAGGAATTCAATTTTGGATGCATCGTTACCGGACCTATTCGTTTTTGGAATTCGAGCCGGTTGTTAACCCACTTGAACGCCGGCCACTTTTACCCCCTTCCGGCTCAGGCCAATTTTCAGCTGTCGCACTTTGAATGACAATTGCACGGTCATGCAGCGCTGTACCCAAACAACATTTTTTATCTTTTTGGAGACAGATAGAGCTCTCTTTTGGTGGAATTTAATCACCACTGATTTTATTTTTCGCTAAAGAAATGAAAGACTGAAAATTAAAAAAAAATTTTGGTTACAAAATTTTGTTAATAAGTAATTTTCCTCCTTCACTGATAGGTGGCACTGATATGCAGCCTTTATGGGCGCTGATTGGCACTGCTGATGGGGCTGAACAGATAATCAATGCACTGATAATTAGCACACCCCCCCGTCAGGAGAGCCGGTTATCTGCTCTCCTCTACTCACACCCTGTCAGCAGTAAACAGAGGGAGGGCGCACTCAGCGGCTAGTTCTGAAGAACATCATATGACGTCCAGTCAGGACAACGGAGCCCCCGCCCGGCTGTCATTCTGCTATAATCCGGGCGGCCGCTGAGTCCTTAACAACCATAACTCATCTGCTGTCAGCAGGATTCCCCGCTGACAGCAGAATGTATGAAACAAGTGCTAGTTAAAAAATAAAAAACGACACAGCCTGGCAGGCCCCCCCCCTCCATCCATACCAGACCCTTCCCTTCCCTCAAAGTGCCTTGTCCCCAGATCCTGGCCCCCCCTAAGAGAAGTATAGGGTGCATACTTATGAACCCCATACTTCTTCACATGGGGTGGGATCTGGGGGGTCCCTTGTTACAGGGGGCTCCTAGATTCCAATAAGTCACCCCCGCAACCACCAGGTCAGGGTTGTGGGGAAAAGGCTCTTGCTCTCATTAAGTGTCTGGCTAACCCCCCCCTTTCCTGGCCTGCTTGCTTAGATAAGGGTCTGGTATGGATTTGGGGTGCCATTTATAATTTTGGTGTTGGGTTCCCCTCCAATTCCATACCAGACCCAAAGGGCCTAATATGAATGGGGGGGCTCTTGCTCCCATCAAGTGGCTGCCAGATAAGGGTCTGGTATGGATTTGGGGGGGCATTTTTTTATTTTTTGGTTCCCCTTCACCAGACCCAAAGGGCCTAATATGAATGGAGGGGGGGGCAATTTTTTTTTTTTTTTATGCCAGAAATTGTTTGTTTATATTCTGCTGGCAGCGGGGAGATCAGCTGACAGCAGAGACGTCATGGTTGTTAGGGACACTGTGGCCGCCCACTCCTTAACAACCATCTCCTCTCAATAAATCCGAATGACATTAAAATTAGTTTGTTCATTTCAGCCTTTTTTCTGATTCGTTCACATCCGTTACAAGTCATGAAACCCAACCAACCCATCCTCCCAACCTGCATGGACGCCAACGTCCTTCTGTACGCCATTCACCGTCCAGCCCTGGAAATCGCTGCGAGCAACCAAGACAAACGGCCCAATAAGGAGCGCACACAGCCGGCCGTCTGATCTTAAATTAACAGCATAACGTTTAATAACAGAAATCTATAAATACAAATGTAAACATTGGGAACTGGAACGTGCAAGTGTGCAAAAACTGGCCTCCGTTCATTCTACTCCACCACGATGACGTCATCAGCAGAGGAATTCAAGACCTCTGAAAAGTGAGAGAGAAAAACAAAATTACAAAAATTAGCCCCAAAAAACTGCTGTGCCCATTATGAGGGTTTCCTCCATCCCTGTGCTGAGTTCCCGGGTCTGTACCCCCGCTGTGCCCATTATGAGGGGTTCCCACCATCCCTGTGCTGGGTTCCCGGGTCTGTACACCCGCTGTGCCCATTATGAGGGGTTCCCCCATCCCTGTGCTGAGTTCCCGGGTCTGTAGACCCACTGTGCCCATTATGAGGGGTTCCCACCATCCCTGTGCTGAGTTCCCGGGTCTGTAGACCTGCTGTGCCCATTATGAGGGGTTCCCACCATCCGTGTGCTGAGTTCCCGGGTCTGTACACCCGCTGTGCCCATTATGAGGGGTTCCCACCATCCGTGTGCTGAGTTCCCGGGTCTGTACACCCGCTGTGCCCATTATGAGGGGTTCCCACCATCCCTGTGCTGAGTTCCCGGGTCTGCACACCTGCTGTGCCCATTATGAGGGGTTCCCACCATCCCTGTGCTGAGTTCCCGGGTCTGTACCCCCGCTGTGCCCATTATGAGGGGTTCCCACCATCCCTGTGCTGAGTTCCTGGGTCTGTACACCCACTGTGCCCATTATGAGGGGTTCCCACCCTCCCTGTGCTGAGTTCCCGGGTCTGTACACCCGCTGTGCCCATTATGAGGGGTTCCCACCCTCCCTGTGCTGAGTTCCCGGGTCTGTACGCCCGCTGTGCCCATTATGAGGGGTTCCCACCCTCCCTGTGCTGAGTTCCCGGGTCTGTACCCCCGCTGTGCCCATTATGAGGGGTTCCCACCATCCCTGTGCTGAGTTCCTGGGTCTGTACACCCACTGTGCCCATTATGAGGGGTTCCCACCATCCCTGTGCTGAGTTCCGGGGTCTGTACACCTGCTGTGCCCATTATGAGGGGTTCCCAACATCCCTGTGCTGAGTTCCTGGGTCTGTACACCTGCTGTGCCCATTATGAGGGGTTCCCACCATCCCTGTGCTGAGTTCCCTGGTCTGTACACCCGCTGTGCCCATTATGAGGGGTTCCCACCATCCCTGTGCTGAGTTCCTGGGTCTGTACACCCGCTGTGCCCATTATGAGGGGTTCCCACCATCCCTGTGCAGAGTTTGGGTGGATTGACCCTTAAAATAAGAGTGAAGAAAGCACAGGAGGTGAAAACTGATAGAGAATTTATAGTCATAGCTTCCAGGTGTCCACCAAGAGCTGAAAAAGGAGAGCAAGAAGGAGAAGTTGTGATCCAATCACCAGGTGATAAGTAAAGCGGTGACATCGCGTTGTTTACCAGAGTTGGCGGAAGCCGGTTTCGCCCCGTCCTGTAACGCTCCGCTCTCCTCCTCGCTGTCGGAGCTGATAGTAATGACCTCCCGGGATGAAGTCAAGTCGGAGCTGGAGGACCCGTCTGTGGCGTAGTAGAAGCAGCCCCGGGGGGAGTAGATGCTGCTGTCCTCCATGGAAGACACGAGGCTGGTGACTTCGGAGGCCGTGCAGGTGGAGCAGTCGGTGGAGGTCGTGAGGGAGGAGAAGGAGGAGTCCACCGAGGCTGAATGGCAGGAGGGGACGGGTGATTGGCCGGAGGTGGAGGCGTCGGCGGACTGGTCACTGCCGTTCAGGCGGATTCTGGACATGCTCTGCTGTAAGCTCTCCGTCTTGGAGCTTTCCAGGGGAGGCGGTGTAGACAGGGCGCCCGCCGGCTGCAGCTCCGGGCTGCGATTAACATCCCCACGCGTGACTTCGATGGACTCATCTGACGGGTAGGTACATCAGTTACATCCAAATTCTCATCCCCCACTGACCACCCGAGTGAGGGGGGTTTGCTACCTTCAAAAATGTGGCCGGTGCTCAACCAAAAACAGACACAACCCGGGGAGATGCAATGGCAGGTCCTTCACCCCCAACTTCTGGCCAGGACATGTGAAAGTGGGGTGACCTGACTGATTGGGGGACGGCATGGCACACAAGCAGGCGCATAATAAGGACCCCCACCACATGCACAATGAGAAGGATCCCACCACACTTCCGATTCATTTGCATGGCACCCGAGTGGGCACAGTGATAAGAACCCGAGTGGGCACAGTGATAAGAACCCGAGTGGGCACAGTGATAAGAACCCGAGTGGGCACAGTGATAAGAACCCGAGTGGGCACAGTGATAACCCAAGGCACCCGAGTGGGCACAGTGATAAGAACCCGAGTGGGCACAGTGATAAGAACCCAAGGCATCCGAGTGAGCACAGTGATAAGAACCCAAGGCACCCGAGTGGGCACAGTGATAAGAACCCAAGGCACCCGAGTGGGCACAGGGATAAGAACCCAAGGCACCCGAGTGGGCACAGTGATAAGAACCCAAGGCACCCGAGTGGGAAAAGTGATAAGAACCCAAGGCACCCGAGTGGGCACAGTGATAAGAACCTGAGTGGGCACAGTGATAAGAACCCAAGGCACCCGAGTGGGCACAGTGATAAGAACCCAAGGCACCCGAGTGATCACTGTGCCCACTTGGGTTCTTATCACTGTGCCCACTCGGGTGCCTTGGGTTCTTATCACTGTGCCCACTCGGGTGCCTTGGGTTCTTATCACTGTGCCCACTCGGGTTCTTATCACTGTGCCAAGAACCCAAGGCACCCGAGTGGGCACAGTGATAAGAACCCAAGGCACCCGAGTGGGCACAGTGATAAGAACCCAAGGCACCCGAGTGGGCACAGGGATAAGAACCCAAGGCACCCGAGTGGGCACAGTGATAAGAACCCAAGGCACCCGAGTGGGAAAAGTGATAAGAACCCAAGGCACCCGAGTGGGCACAGTGATAAGAACCTGAGTGGGCACAGTGATAAGAACCCAAGGCACCCGAGTGGGCACAGTGATAAGAACCCAAGGCACCCGAGTGATCACTGTGCCCACTTGGGTTCTTATCACTGTGCCCACTCGGGTGCCTTGGGTTCTTATCACTGTGCCCACTCGGGTGCCTTGGGTTCTTATCACTGTGCCCACTCGGGTGCCTTGGGTTCTTATCACTGTGCCCACTCGGGTTCTTATCACTGTGCCAAGAACCCAAGGCACCCGAGTGGGCACAGTGATAAGAACCCGAGTGGGCACAGTGATAAGAACCCGAGTGGGCACAGTGATAAGAACCCGAGTGGGCACAGTGATAAGAACCCGAGTGGGCACAGTGATAAGAACCCGAGTGGGCACAGTGATAAGAACCCGAGTGGGCACAGTGATAAGAACCCGAGTGGGCACAGTGATAAGAACCCGAGTGGGCACAGTGATAAGAACCCGAGTGGGCACAGTGATAAGAACCCAAGGCATCCGAGTGGGCACAGTGATAAGAACCCAAGGCACCCGAGTGGGCACAGGGATAAGAACCCAAGGCACCGAGTGGGCACAGGGATAAGAACCCAAGGCACCCGAGTGGGCACAGTGATAAGAACCCAAGGCACCCGAGTGGGAAAAGTGATAAGAACCCAAGGCACCCGAGTGGGCACAGTGATAAGAACCTGAGTGGGCACAGTGATAAGAACCCAAGGCACCCGAGTGGGCACAGTGATAAGAACCCAAGGCACCCGAGTGATCACTGTGCCCACTTGGGTTCTTATCACTTTGCCCACTCGGGTGCCTTGGGTTCTTATCACTGTGCCCACTCGGGTGCCTTGGGTTCTTATCACTGTGCCCACTCGGGTTCTTATCACTGTGCCAAGAACCCAAGGCACCCGAGTGGGCACAGTGATAAGAACCCGAGTGGGCACAGTGATAAGAACCCAAGGCACCCGAGTGGGCACAGTGATAAGAACCCAAGGCACCCGAGTGGGCACAGTGATAAGAACCCGAGTGGGCACAGTGATAAGAACCCGAGTGGGCACAGTGATAAGAACCCAAGGCACCCGAGTGGGCACAGTGATAAGAACCCAAGGCACCCGAGTGGGCACAGTGATAAGAACCCAAGGCACCCGAGTGGGCACAGTGATAAGAACCCAAGGCACCCGAGTGGGCACAGTGATAAGAACCCAAGGCACCCGAGTGGGCACAGTGATGAGAACCCAAGGCACCCGAGTGGGCACAGTGATAAGAACCCAAGGCACCCGAGTGGGCACAGTGATAAGAACCCAAGGCACCCGAGTGGGCACAGTGATAAGAACCCAAGGCACCCGAGTGATCACTGTGCCCACTTGGGTTCTTATCACTGTGCCCACTCGGGTGCCTTGGGTTCTTATCACTGTGCCCACTCGGGTGCCTTGGGTTCTTATCACTGTGCCCACTCGGGTTCTTATCACTGTGCCAAGAACCCAAGGCACCCGAGTGGGCACAGTGATAAGAACCTGAGTGGGCACAGTGATAAGAACCTGAGTGGGCACAGTGATAAGAACCCAAGGCACCCGAGTGGGCACAGTGATAAGAACCCAAGGCACCCGAGTGGGCACAGTGATAAGAACCTGAGTGGGCTCAGTGATAAGAACCCAAGGCACCCGAGTGGGCACAGTGATAAGAACCCAAGGCACCCGAGTGATAACTGTGCCCACTTGGGTTCTTATCACTGCGCCCACTCGGGTGCCTTGGGTTCTTATCACTGTGCCCACTCGGGTGCCTTGGGTTCTTATCACTGTGCAAAGAAACCAAGGCACCCGAGTGGGCACAGTGATAAGAACCTGAGTGGGCACAGTGATAAGAACCCAAGGCACCCGAGTGGGCACAGTGATAAGAACCCAAGGCACCCGAGTGGGCACAGTGATAAGAACCCAAGGCACCCGAGTGGGAACAGTGATAAGAACCCAAGGCACCCGAGTGGGCACAGTGATAAGAACCCAAGGCACCCGAGTGGGCACAGTGATAAGAACCCAAGGCACCCGAGTGGGCACAGTGATAAGAACCCAAGGCATCCGAGTGGGCACAGTGATAAGAACCCAAGGCATCCGAGTGGGCACAGTGATAAGAACCCAAGGCACCCGAGTGGGCACAGTGATAAGAACCCAAGGCACCCGAGTGGGCACAGTGATAAGAACCCAAGGCACCCGAGTGGGCACAGTGATAAGAACCCAAGGCACCCGAGTGGGCACAGTGATAAGAACCCAAGGCACGCATCCCAAGTGGGCACAAAAAGGACCCTGGCCACACTGCTCATTCCAAGCACAGCATGGCCCACTGTACCCTAAGCACCACACCTGAGCGGGTACAATGATAAGTGCTTTACACTTGCTTTGACTTTAACACATTAAAGCGCCTCCTGCTTCAACATGTGTTTTTGACACTTCTAAAGCTTTTTTTTTAAGCATGGAAAATGCCCCGTGTGTTGATTTTTTGTTTGTAAAGTGGGCCAATAGAACCCCAGCTCATTAGTACCCCGACTCAGCAGATCCCCATCTCTGCTGATCCCCCACTCCATAGTAACCCCCAGCTCTGTTAATCCCCCTGCTCCATAGTAACCCCCAGCTCTGCGAATCCCCCTGCTCCATAGTAACCCCCAGCTCTGCTAATCCCCCAATCCATAGTAACCCCCAGCTCTGCTAATCCCCCGATCCATAGTAACCCCCAGCTCTGCTGATCCCCCTGCTCCATAGTAACCCCCAGCTCCGCTGATCCCCCGATCCATAGTAACCCTCAGCTCTGTTAATCCCCCTGCTCCATAGTAACCCCCAGCTCTGCTAATCCCCCTGCTCCATAGTAAACCCCAGCTCTGCTAATCCCCCGACCCATAGTAACCCTCAGCTCTGTTAATCCCCCTGCTCCATAGTAACCCCCAGCTCTGCGAATCCCCCTGCTCCATAGTAACCCCCAGCTCTGCTAATCCCCTGATCCCATAGTAACCCTCAGCTCTGCTGATCATCCTGTCACCTTCCACTGCATTTGCTCCCACACTGCTCACCACGTGTGACATCTGCTAGTTTTTCCTGCTCTGCTGAATCTCCTCTCTCTCTGGTCCCCTTCTCAGCTCCCACTGTATTGTTCCCATGCTGATTACCACACGTGACATTTGCTACCTTCTCCTGTTCCATTCCTCCAGCTCCACCGATCCCCCACTCAGTAGAAACCCCCAGCTCCGCCGATCCCCCACTTAGTAGAAACCCCCAGCTCCGCCGATCTCCCACTCAGTAGAAACCCCCCAGCTCTGCCAATCCATGTTTGCTGATCCTCCCTAACAATGTTAAGGACCCAGCCCCAATATGTGCTCTAAGCATGGCACTCTAGTGGGCACAATAATAAGGATCCCAGCCACAATGTGTGCCCCAAGCATAGCACTCCAACGGGCACAATGTTAAGGATCCCAGCCCCAATGCATGCTCTAAGCACCACACTCGCACAAGCATAATAAGGACCCTAGATAAACTGCGCATGCACACCTTTAGCATGCCACTCAGGCACATTGATAGGCATCTCAGCCACAAGGCATGGCACTCTTTAGCCCTAAGCACCGCCCCCAAGCAGTCACAATATTAAGGACCCCAGCCACAATGCATGCCATAAGTGGCCATTATGATAAGGACCCTTGTAAACAATGGCAAAGACCCAGAAGCGCACAGCTGGGTGGCTCCATTGAGACCCTTGCAAGGCAACGTAGCCACCATTGGAGGATTTTAAAACATTTTACAGGTTTGCTTTTTCTTTGGGAAGGGGGGGGGGGGGGGGGGTGATTCATGCATTCATACAGAGATGGTGACTATTACCCCAGGTGCTGAATACCGCTTACCAGACTCCAGCCGGTGTTCCTCCTCCTGTAGTTTGGTGAAGCTGGTGGGTTCTGGCTTCTCAGACATGCTGGTCACTTCCGCCTGTTGGGGGGACATGCAATGAGTCTACAGGGTGACACGAGCTTTTGTGAGAATTCACAGCAGAGGATGCTCCTTACCAAAAGCCGGGATACCAGTGTCTCATCATCGTCAGACTTCGTAGGACTTGTCCGGTGCTCCACTGCAAGTCCCAGACGGATGAGTTCCTGGCCGATATCCAGCATCTGCAATAAGGAGAGAGTCAAGGCCTGAGACGGGGCCACACAGGAAGTGCCGGAGGACCCAGCCCAACTGTCCCTGACCAAGCCCAACTGTCCCTGACCAAGCCCAACTGTCCCTGACCAAGCCCAACTGTCCCTGACCAAGCCCAACTGTCCCTGACCAAGCCCAACTGTCCCTGACCAAGCCCAACTGTCCCTGACCAAGCCCAACTGTCCCTGAACCAGCCCAACTGTCCCTGACCAAGCCCAACTGTCCCTGACCAAGCCCAACTGTCCCTGACCAAGCCCAACTGTCCCTGACCCCGCCCAACTGTCCCTGACCCCGCCCAACTGTCCCTGACCCCCCCCTCTCATTCTTTGGATTTCAGTTTTGACAATCATGGAGGCTCAGCGTCACATGTGGGCGGTACCTATGCAAATACAGCCTCTGCCCAGGAATGCCCACTCCTCCAGACTGACACCTGCCCATCAAGGCATTTTGATATTAGCAAGATTAAACAAAGGGCATCTCGACTCACCGGGTCCCTGGAGGAGTCGTATAGCTGGATCTGAAAGTTAGAGACCCCGGGGGATGGGAAACTGGCTATCTTGGCCAACAAGGGTCTCCATTTAGCACAGTATGTCAAGGTATCAAACATGTCCAGCGCCTCAGATGACCACTTTCCACCTGCCACAAAGCACAGACATTGAAATAAGCTGACATATTGGATAGGACAACCTTGTGGATACAGATCAGTGTCTGTGACTCACCTTTCGGAGCGACAAACGCGAGGCCACATTCCACCGCCTGGAACGGCAAACTGAGAAAGTCACTCCTGAAAGGAAAACACAAATCAAACATTTTTCAGGAGGAGAAAACAAGACTCATTCACATGGGTATCGAGGTCTGGACATCATAATTGCAAGACAAGATCACCAAAAGAAAGCCTTGGTTGTGCTAGGAAAACAGCGTATGTATTACTGTATCTTAAGTAATGGCAACGGTTTTGGCTCTGCATTCCTTCACACCAATCTGGTTGAACCGGGAAAGTTTCCCACATTTTGTGCCCATTAGTGAGGTAAGCTACCGAGGTTTGAGGAGAAGACCTGGCTTATGAGCCACACGTTGGGCAACAAAAAAGGCTTAGCTCACAAGCGCTGTTCCAATTTAGGTCGATGGTGTTCAGAAGGCTGGAGGTCAGGTGCAGGACATTTGAGTTCCTCCACACCAAACTGGTCAAACCATGTCCTTATGGATCTGGCTCCACTCTAATGGGAACAAATTGTGGGAAACATTCCCAGAAGTAAAAGGTAGGTACCAACGTTGAATGAGAAGACCTCGCTCGTGTGCCAAACATTGGGCACCAACAAAAGCTTGGCTCACAATCACTGTTCTGATTTATCCCAATGGTGTTCAGCAGGCTTGAGGTCAGGGCTCCGTGCATGACATTTGAGTTCCTCCACACCAAACTGGTCAAGCCTGGTCTATGGAACTAGCTCTGCTGGGAGGGTTACTACAAAATGTTGGCATAGGTCTGTGAGAAGTGGTGTCCAATCAGGCAAAATAACATGAGGTCAGGTACTGATGTTTGATAAGACCCGGTTTATGTGCCACATATTGGGCACTAAAAAATACCTGGATCACAAATTGCGTTCCAATTCATCCCAAAGGTGTTCAGTAGGGTTGAGGTCAGGGATCTTGGGCTCTGAATTCCTCCACACCGAACTGGTCAAACTAGGAAAGTTTTCCACAATTTGCACCCATTACAGCTCCCAATGTTGGGTGAGAGGCTTACGTGCCACACGTTGGGCACCAAAAAAGACCTGGCTCACAATCAACAGTTCCACTTCATCTCAAGGGTGTTTAGGAGAGTTGAGTTCAGGGCTCTGAGTTCCTCCACACCAAACTGGTCAAACCTGGAAAGTTACCCACAATTTTTGCCCATTAGTAAGGGCAGATACCAATGTTGGATACGAAGACCTGGTTTGTGTGCCACACATTGGGCACCAAAAACGACCTGGCATTTAATTCATCCCAAAGGTGTTTAAGTAGGGTTGAGGCAGAACATTTGAGTTCCTCCACACCAAACTGGTCAAACCATGTCCTTATGGATCTGGCTCCACTCTATTAGGAACAAATTGTGGGAAACATTCCCAGAAGGGCAGGTACCAACTTTGAATGAGAAACTTTGAATGCCAAACATCGGGCACCAACAAAAGCTTGGCTCACAATCGCTGTTCCGATTCATCCCAATGGTGTTCAGCAGGGTTGAGGTCAGGACTCTGTGCAGGACACTTGAGTTTCTCCACATCAAACTGGTCAAGCCTTGTCTATGGAACTAGCTCTGCTGGGAAGGGTTCCCACAAAATGTTGGCTATGTCTGTAGAAAGTCGTGCCCATTCAGTTAAAAGAATGTGAGGTCGGGTACGGATGTTGAGTGAGAAGACCTGGTTTGTGTGCCACACACATTGGGCACCAAAAAAGACCTGACTCACAATTGGCTTTTTAATTCAGTGAGGGCAGGTACCAACTTTAAATGAGAAGACCTCGCTTGTGTGCCAAACATTGGGCACCAACAAAAGCTTGGCTCACAATCGCTGTTCTGATTCATCCCAATGGTGTTCAGTAGGGTTGAGGTCAGGGCTCTTGGCTCGGAGTTCCTCAACAACAAACTGGTGAAACCGGGAAAACAAATTGTGCCCATTAGTAAGGGCAGGTACTGATGCTGGATGAGGAGACCTGGCTTATGTGCCACATGTTGGGAACCAAAAAAGACCTGGCTCACAATCGTTCAAACTCATCCCAAAGGTGTTTAGTAGGGTTGAGGTCAGGGCTTTGCGAGTTCCTCCACACCAAAACAGAATGTTTCCTCACAGTTTCTGCCCTTTCGTGAGGGCAGGTACCAATGTTGGATGAGAAGACCAAGCTTGTGTACCACACATTGGGCACCAAAAAAGACCTGGTTCACAACTGGCGTTTCATTTCATCCCAAATGTGTTCAAGTAGGGTTGAGATTCTGGGATCTTAGGCTCTGAGTTCCTCCACACCGAAATGTTTACCACAATCTGTGCCCATTAGTGGGGGCAGGTCCCGATGTTCAAAGAGAAGACCTGGCTTCTGTGCCACACGTTGGGCACCAAAAAAGGCTTGGCTTACAATCACTGATCCAATTCATGCCAAACTAGTCAAACCATGTCTTTATAGAGCGGCCTTTGTTGACAGAGGCACAGTCATGATGGAACAGAAAAGGGTCTTCAACAAACTGTTACCACAAGCTTGGGAGAGCACAATTGTCTACAATGTCTTTGTATGATTGAGTATTAACAGTAGCCTTCACTGGAGACACCTGAACTCCATCTTTTGGAAGGGGTCCACATACATAGTTACATATAGTTACATAGTAGGTGAGGTTGAATAAAGACAATAGTCCATCCAGTTCAACCTGTGTAGGTGTGTGTGGCTGTAATCATCTCACATACCCCTGAATGTTCTGATCCTTGAGATGTAAGTCTAAGAGCCACCATACTTCCCGCAGAAACCACCTCTTGTGGTAGAGAATTCCACAATCTTGTAGCCCTAACAGTAAAGAACCCTCCTCATTGCCTGAGGTTAAAACGCTTCTCCTCTAATCGCATTGTATGTCCTCGAGTCCTCATGCAATTCCTTCGAATGAACAGCTTTTTTTCTATGCCGAGATCACCATTGAGATATTTATAAACTGCTATCATGTCCCCCCCTCAGACGTCTCTTCTCCAGGGAGAATAAATCGAGCGATTGCATCCGCTCTTCATAGTTAAGGTCCTCCAACCCCCTAATCAGTTTTGTTGCCCTTCTCTGGACTCTCTCCAGCTCCAACACATCCCTCCTGAGGACTGGTGACCAGAACTGGATAGAATACTCCAGATGCGGTCGGACCAGAGTTTTATAAAGTGGAAGGATTATAGTTTTATCTCTGGAATACATCCCTTTCTTTATGCATGCTAATAATCTGTTGGCTTTGGCAGCAGCCGCTTGACATTGCATGCTGTTGCCTAATCTATCATCAACCAAGACTCCCAGATCCTTCTCCATTTTTGATTCCCCCAAGGGCTCCCCCCCTAAAGTGTATTGTGCTTTTATGTTTCTAGTCCCCAAGTGCAAAACCTTACACTTCTCCACGTTAAACCTCATTTGCCATGTCGTTGTCCACTCCGTAATTTTGTTCAGGTCATTCTGTAGGATATCTGCCTCATGCTGTGCAGTTATTGCCCTGCCCAATTTTGTGTCATCTGCAAAAACTGATAACGAACTCCTGATCCCGTCCTCAATGCTGTTTATGAATAAATTGAACAAGGTTGGTCCCAGGACTGAGCCTTGGGGCACCCAGCTTACCACCTCAGACCAGTCTGAGTATGCACTGTTTATTACCACCCTTTGGACACGCCCTTTTAGCCAGTTTCGTATCCAAGAGCAAACCCTGCTGTCGATACCTGCAGACCTTATTTTATAAATTAAGCGCTTGTGGGGAACTGTATCAAACGCTAACAGATTGGTTTGACAAGAACGCCCATTTGTAAACCTGTGCTGGTTACTGCTGATGATGTTGTTGTCTTTAGCATACTCTATGATATAGTCCCTTATCATCCCCTCCAGAAGTTTACATACTATCGATGTCAGACTGACAGGCCTATAATTTCCCGGGATATGCCTCTGACCCTTTTTGAATATCGGAATCACGTTAGCCTTCCTCCAATCCCCTGGTACATCTCCTGTCCTAATACCCTTGCCTATATAATGTAAAAACCATGTGATTTTAATTTAGCATTACCTCAATATAAGTCACTGGTAACCCACATCTAGAATATAGAGGGGGCAGGGGGGTGGGGCACTATGCATGCCAAGAAGAGAAGCATCTTAGAGAACGTAGATGCAGCAACTGAATTCATAAAGGGAATAAAGGATTCACTTGCTGGGATTTCAGCCCAGAATGAACACCTGAAGTGTGGGCTAAGTAATGCCCAGCTTGCACTCACCTGAGTGGGAAGATGTGCCCTTTGGGGCATTCCCAGTTGTCACCATAGTCCCCATAATACAAATCAACTGTGCCGTTCTCCAGAAATCCCAGGACCTCCGCCCTGTACCAGAAACTGTCACCCTGGAACGGAGCCGCCACAATATCCCCGATCTGGATCTCCGGCATCTCTCCCTGAGGAAAAACAAACAACAGCGATAACGCCACGCCTGCTGCAAAGTGCAGGTGTCAAAGCGCATGTACTCACCTGCTTCTGTCTCAAGTAAAAGTCACTCATCTCTGTGGTCAGTTTGTCGAGCTGCAAGGACCGGGAGCCATGGATCTGGATCCAGAAATGTTCGGGGTTCTCCGAGGCGGAAACGCAGACCTCGACGTACTCACCGGCACGGAAGTTAAAGTCTGGGCTGGGAACTGGAAAGGGGGGGAAAGACAAACGGATCAATTCAAGATCTAATACAAAGGGGATCGCAGATCAATTGCATACGATTCATGCTCCCCTCTGATTCTGGTTTCATTTTATCACTCCTCTTTGCCATCACCAGAGCTAAGCAGTATTTTTCTAATACTTTTTTTTTTTTTTTTTTTAGGAAAAAAAAAACAAAAAAACCTTTTTCATGAATTTAAAAAACACTAAAGTTATCCCCATTTTTTGTATAATGTTAACCACTGGAGGATTTTGCTGTCTTACGTCCAGGCCACTTTTTGCGATTCGGCACGGTGCGACTTTAACTGACAATTGCGTGGTCGTGCGACGCCGTACCCAAATGAAATTTACGTCCTTTTTTTCCCACAAACAGAGCTTTCTTTTGGTGGTATTTGATCACCTGTGCGATTTTTACTTTTTGCGCTTTAAACAAAAAAAGAGCGTTTATTTTGCAAAAATAACAATATTTTTCACATTTTTTTTTATATGAAATTTCCCAAAAAAAAAAAAAAAGTAAAAATCTAAATTTAACATTTTTGGCCAATTTGTTTTCTGCTACATATGTTTGGTAAAAAAAAAATCGCAAAAAGCGTATTTTGATTGGTTTGCGCAAAAGTTATCTCGTTTACTAACAAAGGGAAAGATTTTTGTCATTTTTGTTGTTTTTTTTTTTAACGCGTAATGGCGGCGATCTGCGATTTTTTTTGCGGTACTGCGACATTACGGTGGACAGATGGGACCCTTGACTGACATTTTTGACACTTTTGGGGTTACCAGTGACATTTCTACAGTAATCAGTGCTATACATATGCACTGTTACTGTAAAATTACACTGGCAGTGAAGGGGTTAACTTTATTTGAGAGGGAGGGGCTGTGTGTGTCCCTAGGGGCGTGATTCTAACTGTGATTGGCTGTGACTTGAGCTGTAGGAACACTGATCAACGGTCCTACATAGTAGAACCGTATGATCACTGTTTCTACACAGGGGAGAATGACAGGCGGCTTGTTTACACTAGCCGCCTGCCTTTCTCCCTCTCCCCCGACGTTCGCTGAGTGACCGGCGGGATGTCCGCCGGTCACACGCGCAGGGGGGGGGGGGTCCGTGACCACGCGGGGGCGCATGCTCGCTCCCCAGAGCCTCCCAGGCTAGTGATGTACCGATACGTCACTCTGCCTGTGAGGGGCTGACCGCCGCAGTATATGTACTTGCGGCGGTCGGCAAGCGGTTAAAATTGCGCACACTCATGGAATAACGCCAAACTTCTGTACTAGAAAATCTCCATAGGCAACGCTTTAAATTTTTCTTTTTTTTACAGGTTTCCAGTTTAGAGTTACAGAGGAGATCTAGCGCTAGAATTATTGCTCTATCGCAATAATCGCAGGGATATTTCACATGTGTGGTTTCAACGCCGTTTACATATGTGGGCGCGACGTACGTATGCGATTGCATGCGGGGACAGAGGCGCTTTAAATTTTTTTTTTTTTATTATTTTATTTATTTTTACACTTTCCTTCACATTTTTTTTTTTTTTAATTTTGATCATTTTTATTATGCAAGCATCCCTTGTAATAAGAACAGGGCTTGATAGGGCCCCTTTATGGAGACATGTGGGGTCTATGAGACCCCACATTTCTCTTCTATGCTGGAAAGACTGATAAAAAAAACAACCACAACACACACATCATAAGGTTGAACTGGATGGACTGATGTCTTTTTTTCAACCTCACAAACTATGTAACTATGTATATAGTTCAAAAGCCACATAGTGCATTGTGGTTTGAAGAAATCTCTAAGAAATCTGCACACGTCGGAACGTGACGTCATAACGTTGTGCCCAGCCTCCGAAGGTCATAGAGACTGGGGGCTCGTCCGGGATCTGGTCCGCGGAATTCTCTAAGGTAAACTTCCGCTGCCGGCTGACTCATTCCCAGGCTTGCTGATTGCACGGGTGAGCCGGTAGAAGACGGTGGAAGGAGGAGGGGAGGGTGGGGAAAAAATGTTCCTTCCCGCCGCCTGTAAAAACAATCAAGTAGCTGAACAGCCACTACGATTGTTTTATGGTGCAGGGAATCAGAAAAAAATAAAATAAATAATAATAATAATATCTGAATGACGCCTGCAGCTGCACCCATCGCCCAGATATCTCCACTCAAAGTCCAGGATGTCATATATGACGTTCAGCGGGCGGGAAGTGGTTAAAGTGCGGAAACTTTTTGAAGAACCCTCATATATTTAGAGCACCTTACCTTCAAACTTGCAGATATAGTAGGTGGCGTTGGAGGCATTTTGGGACTCCGAGTCCTCGCCCTTTTTTTCCTCCGGAGAGTCAGCGGTGTGGAAGCTGTCCGGGGAGCCCGTACTCGGGGTGTCGCTCTCCTTGGCAGGGGGCGGCTTGTCTGTCTTCTTTACGGCAATTATAGTCTTCTTCTGTGACCGGAATTTGGAAGAAACTGCTGGATTTTTCCAGATGGAGGCGTCTTCTTCCACCACTTTCTGGATCAGGGACTGTCAGCGAGGACAAAGGAAAAAAAAACAAAAAAAAAAGAAAAAAAAAAAATGTTCCAATCAGATAACTTTGCTTTAAACCCCCTCATACCAGACACTTTCACCCCCCCCCCCCCTCCTGTCCAGGCTAATTTTATTTCAATGCATTTAAAAAACAATTGAAAAAACAACTACATTTTCCTTTTCCTGCCGAGGCCAATTTTCAGCTTTCAACGCTGTTGCACTTTGAATGACAATTCCGCGGTCATCCAACACTGAAACCATGTGACATTTTTATCATTTTTCACACAAATAGACATTTCTTTTGGTGGTATTTAATCACCACTAGGTTTTTTTTTGTTTTTTTTAGCAAAACACCACCACAAAGTTTGAAAAAAAAAAAAAAAAACACAAAGTCCCCCCACCGTCTCTCACAGCCCCCCCTACTCAGTCCCCCACCATCTCTCTCATCCCCAGTCTCTCACAGCCTCCCCCCACCGTCTCTCACAGCCACCCCCCCACTCAGTCCCCCACCATCTCTCTCATCCCCAGTCTCTCACAGCCTCCCTCCCCACTCAGTCCCCCCACCGCCTCTCACAGCCCCCCCCCACTCAGTCCCCCACCATCTCTCTCATCCCCAGTCTCTCACAGCCTCCCCCCCTACTCAGTCCCCCACCGTCTCTCACAGCGCCCCCCACCGTCTCTCACAGCGCCCCCCTACTCTGTCCCCCACCGTCTCTCACAGCGCCCCCCTACTCTGTCCCCCACCGTCTCTCACAGCGCCCCCTCCTACTCAGTCCCCCACCGTCTCTCACAGCGCCCCCTCCTACTCAGTCCCCCACCGTCTCTTACAGTACCCCCCCCTACTCAGTCCCCCACCGTCTCTCACAGCGCCCCCCCCAACTCAGTCCCCCACCGTCTCTCATCCCCCGTCTCACAGCCCCCCCCCCCAACTCCACTACCCACCATCTCTCACAGCCCCCCCCCACTCAGTCCCCCATCGTCTCTCTTATCCACTCTCTCTCACAGCCCCCCCCCACCTACTCAGTCCCCCACCGTCTCTCTCATCCCCCACCGTCTCACAGCCCCCCCCCCCCCCACCGTCTTTCTTGTCCCTGGTCTCTCACAGCCCCCCCTTACTTAGTCCCCCCCCCCCTCACGCAGTCCCCCCCCCCCTCTCTCTCTCTCTCTCAGCCCCACTGTTTCTCTCACCCCAATGTCTCTCCCAGCTCCTCTCTCACCCCAATGTGTCTTTCAATCCCCTATTGATGGGTGGAGTCAGAGGCAGAGCCGGGGGGGGGGGGGGATAAGGTTTCACCTAGGGTGACAAAACTCCTTGTACCAGCCTTGACTGTGACCAATCACAGCTAGCAACACAATTGTATACAATGAATGGCATGAAAGAAAGCCATCCATTGTGTACAACTGATTGGTCACAGCGCTTACATGGTACCAGCAGTAGGCCGGAAAACCAATCAGTCATCCGCTGTCGCGCCAGAGCGTCATATGACATCCTCCCAGAACAATCGGGAAAGTCGTTTTACAATGGCGCGGGTGGGTAGCAGTAAAGAAATACCTTTGGAGGCCCAGTGGCATCACTGGGTCTTTCTGCTCTGCTGGCCTTTGCTCCACAGTAAAAGCCAATGTTGAGTGTGGAGGGAAGGGGGGGGGGGGTCACAGCACCCTGCCCTGAGCATTATATGAAAGAACACACGCCTGGCATCCCTTTTGATGTGCATGATTCTTCCTGCCGGCCGGTGCAGCTTTAGCTGTGCCACCTGTTGATCATTTGCTTGATTACACTCTGGTAGAGTGATCAGCAGATTGCACAGCTAAAGTCGGCATCCACCAAGTGGCCAGCAGGGAGAAGCATAGATGTTGAAATGGATGCCAGTAAGGTTCCTTCATAAAGCATGAGTTCAGCTTTAAATCAACCCAAGTACCTTGGCAGCCTCCACTTGCTTCAGTGATCCGGTTATGGTGATGCCCCTCGCTAGTTCCAAGCAGTTGTCTGGCTGGCGCTCACACTGGATATTGGCTCCGGAGGTTTCACACATCTCCCGAATCCTCTGTCCTCTTTTTCCTAAAACCAATGGGACGGGAATGGGTCACAGCACAGTCATTACTACATTGTTTATCAGTATGGAGTCCTAATGACCCCCATGAATCATCTGATTTGGCTGCGATATTTTCCAAGTAATGACTAATAAATCCCAGCAAAGCAAAGTTCCCATACAAAAGACACTCCCCTTATCCCCAGCCGGAGGAAGGAGGTCCCAATTCCTCTTTATATCACTAGAGGGGTCACCAGCAGGAGGAAGGAGGTCCTGATTCCTCTATATAGATCTTTATATCACTAGAGGGGTCACCAGCAGGAGGATGGAGGTCCTGATTCCTCTATATAGATCTTTATATCACTAGAGGGGTCCCCAGCAGGAGGAAGGAGGTCCTGATTCCACTATATAGATCTTTATATCACTAGAGGGGTCCCCAGCAGGAGGAAGGAGGTCCTGATTCCTCTATATACCGTAGATCTTTATATCACTAGAGGAGTCATCTGCAGGAGGTCCTTTTTCCTCTATATAGATCATTATATCACTATAGGAATCACCGGCAGGAGGATGGAAGGTCCTGATTCCTCTATATAGATCTTTATATCTCTAGAGGGGTCACCAGCAGGAGGAAGGAGGTCCTGATTCCTCTATATAGATCTTTATATCACTAGAGGGGTCCCCAGCAGGAGGAAGGAGGTCCTGATTCCTCTATATAGATCTTTAGTTAGACCTCATTTAGACTATGGTTGGGCCCTCAAGCTCTATAATGAGCAGAAACAATGTCTTGTTGGTTGGACATTCAGCTTCCTGTTCAGTACAGATGAAGGAACCCAGGAGTCCCTGATAAAAGCCCCTCCCCCACACGTACTTCCCCCATCGGGGCTCCTGGAAACGTACCGATAATCTGGTACACGGATCTGGCCGGTAGGTGCAGCTCCACCTCTATAACGGCATCCTGTAAGATTCCTGGGAGCAGCTCCTGGGCCTTGCGCACCTGGGCGGGGCTCCCTCTGATCGTCAGCTCCTGGCGTCCATCAGAATCCATGACTTGGCTCAACTCAATACGAGCGGACGTCCGTTTCGAGAGCTGTGCGGGAAGAAAGACGGGAGTACGGGGGTGAGGTCAGATCTAAAAGCTGCAAGTACAATCACACTTTAGAGCCAATTCTCACCTGCGCCTGTCCAGTAGGTACTGAAGGGCCACTACACTGCACCTCCTGAAATCCTATAAAATGAGGGGGAGGGGGGCGGCTGTCTTTTTTTAGAGGAACATGATTAGCCTCAGTTTGGCAAGAAGTTATACTGCACCACCAAGCACTTTGGATGTGAGGCACCCTATTCAAGAAAGTCTGCACAGCGTTATTTGGAAAAACATATGTCTGGCATCCTTTTAGACATACATGACCAAGAAACCGATCAGCAGATTGCACAGCTAAAGTCCACAGCACCCATAGGCCAGCAGAGAGGAGCATGCATGTCTAAAGGGATGCCAGAAATGTGTTCTTGCCACGGCTGATACTGCCGGTGGGTTCTTCTTCCGGCTGGTACTGCCGGTGGGTTCCTCATCCGGCTGGTACTGCCGGTGGGTTCCTCATCCGGCTGGTACTGCCGGTGGGTTCCTCATCCGGCTGGTACTGCCGGTGGGTTCCTCATCCGGCTGGTACTGCCAGTGGGTTCCTCATCCGGCTGGTACTGCCAGTGGGTTCCTCATCCGGCTGGTACTGCCAGTGGGTTCCTCATCCGGCTGGTACTGCCAGTGGGTTCCTCATCCGGCTGGTACTGCCAGTGGGTTCCTCATCCGGCTGGTACTGCCAGTGGGTTCCTCATCCGGCTGGTACTGCCAGTGGGTTCCTCATCCGGCTGGTACTGCCAGTGGGTTCCTCATCCGGCTGGTACTGCCAGTGGGTTCCTCATCCGGCTGGTACTGCCAGTGGGTTCCTCATCCGGCTGGTACTGCCAGTGGGTTCCTCATCCGGCTGGTACTGCCAGTGGGTTCCTCATCCGGCTGGTACTGCCAGTGGGTTCCTCATCCGGCTGGTACTGCCAGTGGGTTCCTCATCCGGCTGGTACTGCCAGTGGGTTCCTCATCCGGCTGGTACTGCCAGTGGGTTCCTCATCCGGCTGGTACTGCCAGTGGGTTCTTCCGGCTGGTACTGCCAGTGGGTTCTTCCGGCTGGTACTGCCAGTGGGTTCTTCCGGCTGGTACTGCCAGTGGGTTCTTCCGGCTGGTACTGCCAGTGGGTTCTTCCGGCTGGTACTGCCAGTGGGTTCTTCCGGCTGGTACTGCCAGTGGGTTCTTCCGGCTGGTACTGCCAGTGGGTTCTTCCGGCTGGTACTGCCGGTGGGTTCTTCCGGGTGGTACTGCCGGTGGGTTCTTTCGGCTGGTACTGCCGGTGGGTTCTTTCGGCTGGTACTGCCGGTGGGTTCTTTCGGCTGGTACTGCCGGTGGGTTCTGCTGGTCGGTACTTACTGCTGGCAGGAAATGCTGGTGGAGAGTGTGAGGAGCGGCGCTGGAGGAAGCATGCAGAGCGGATGCTTCCTGAATCTCTCCACTCACAGGCGGAGTGCATTTGATATCACTCCGCCTGTATGGCCACTGGGTGCCCTCCCCTGCTAGCCACTGGAGGAGGGGAACCAAGAAAATAAATTCTAGGATTTCATACACTAAAAGAAATCCCACCCAGCAAGAAAAGCTCTCCGATCACACACAGAAATTTCACATTACCATTTCGTAGTTTAGCGCCCCCCACTGAAAAGGGGGAGGAGGTGGAAGAGACCTCACCTGACTAATGACATCATCCCCTCCAGCCGAGAGCTGCTTCAAAGTGTGTTGCGATATCTTCATACGAAGTTCATCTCCGTCCTCTGCGATCTCCGGAGACTCCGACGCTGTGGGAGGAGACAAGGACACGGAGGTTTAGTAGGGCAGGGGGGGCCCCTGGGGGCACATTTGGAAATCTCTGGGAAGGCAAAAGAGTTTATATCACCCAAATTTACCAATCAGTAAAAGGGTGCAACCATGCGCAAGCAACCACTGCACTATGTAATGGCATGTTGTGTACACTCAGCAGTCGGGAGTAGAGTGACGTATGAGGACAAACAAACTTATACACAATACCAGACTGGTTCTCTTCAAATTCTAAATTCAATACCCCTATTGCCCCTTCCGCCCCTCCTCCACGTACGGCTCTCTTCCTACACCCCATAACTTCCTACCCTTCCTCATATACTGTACATATCGCTCACTTCCTACCCCCATTACCCCCTTCCCATCTCTCCTATACATAGTGCCCGCTTCCTACCCCATTACCCCCCTCCCATCTCTCCTATACATAGTGCCCACTTCCTACCCCATATTACCCCCCTTCCCATCTCTCCTATACAAAGTGCACACTTCCTACCCCCTATTACCTTCTTCCCATCGCTCCTATACATAGTGCCCGCTTCCTACCCCCATTACCCCCTTCCCATCTCTCCTATACATAGTGCCCGCTTCCTACCCCATTACCCCCCTCCCATCACTCCTATACATAGTGCCCACTTCCTACCCCATATTACCCCCTTCCCATCTCTCCTATACACAGTGCACACTTTCTACCCCCCATTACCCCCTTCCCATCTCTCCTATACATAGTACCCACTTCCTACCCCATATTACCCCCTTCCCATCTCTCCTATACATAGTGCCCGCTTCCTACCCCATTACCCCCCTCCCATCACTCCTATACATAGTGCCCACTTCCTACCCCATATTACCCCCTTCCCATCTCTCCTATACACAGTGCACACTTTCTACCCCCTATTACCCCCTTCCCATCTCTCCTATACATAGTACCCATTTCCTACCCCATATTACCCCCTTCCCATCTCTCCTATACATAGTGCCCGCTTCCTACCCCTTTACCCCCCTCCCATCACTCCTATACATAGTGCCCACTTCCTACCCCATATTACCCCCTTCCCATCTCTCCTATACATAGTGCCTGCTTCCTACCTCCTTCCCATCGCTCCTATACATAGTGCCCGCTTCCTACCCCATATTACCCCCTTCCCATCTCTCCCATACATAGTGCCTGCTTCCTACCCCATATTACCCCCTTCCCATCTCTCCTATACATAGTGCCCGCTTCCTACCCCATATTACCCCCTACCAATCTCTCCTATACATAGTGCCCACTTCCTACCCTCTTCCCATCTCTCCTATACATAGTGCCCACTTCCTACCCCCTATTACCTCGTTCCCATCTCTCCTATACATAGTGCCCGCTTCCTACCCCATATTACCCCCTTCCCATCTCTCCTATACATAGTGCCCGCTTCCTACCCCATATTACCCCCTTCCCATCTCTCCTATACATAGTGCCCACTTCCTACCCCATATTACCCCCTTCCCATCTCTCCTATACACAGTGCACACTTCCTACCCCCTATTACCCCCTTCCCATCTTTCCTATACATAGTGCCTGCTTCCTACCCCCTTCCCATCTCTCCTATACATAGTGCCCACTTCCTACCCCTTATTACCTCCTTCCCATCGCTCCTATACATAGTGCCCACTTCCTACCCCCTTCCCATCGCTCCTATACATAGTGCCCACTTCCTACCCCCTATTACCCCCTTCCCATCTCTCCTATACACAGTGCACACTTCCTACCCCCTATTACCCCCTTCCCATCTCTCCTATACATAGTGCCTGCTTCCTACCCCCTTCCCATCTCTCCTATACATAGTGCCCACTTCCTACCCCCTATTACCTCCTTCCCATCACTCCTATACATAGTGCCCACTTCCTACCCCCTATTACCCCCTTCCCATCGCTCCAATACATAGTGCCCACTTCCTACCCCCTATTACCCCCCTTCCCATCTCTCCTATACATAGTGCCTGCATCCTACCCTCTTCCCATCTCTCCTATACATAGTGCCCACTTCCTACCCCCTATTACCCCCTTCCCATCTCTCCTATACATAGTGCCCACTTCCTACACCCTATTACCCCCTTCCCATCTCTCCTATACATAGTGCCTGCTTCCTACCCTCTTCCCATCTCTCCTATTCATAATGCCCGCTTCCTACCCCCTATTACCCCCTTCCCATCTCGCCTATACATAGTGCACACTTCCTAACCCATATTACCCCCTTCCCATCCCTCCTATACATAGTGCCCGCTTCCTACCCCCTATTACCTCCATCCAATATTTCCTATACATAGTGTCCACTTCCTACCCCCTTCCCATCTCTCCTACACATAGTGCCCACTTACTACCCCCCATTAGCCCCTTCCCATCTCTGCCATACGTAGTGCCCACTTCCTACCCCCTATTACCCCCTTCCCATCGCCCCTTTACATAGTGCACACTTCATACCTCCCATTATCTCCTTCCCATCCCCCATTACTTTCTCCAGCCATCCTTATCTCCGTTACACCCTCTTCCCTACACACAATAGCGGCTTCCTACCCCAGTTACCCCTTTCCATCCCTCCTACCCCCCATCCTATACATAGTGCCCTCTTCCTACCCTTATTTAACCCCACAAAGGATAGGTATGTGAGGGGGGGGGGGTGAATCTTATGATTTTTAGGACCAGTTTATGAAGGGTGAGTGTTCCCGGTGGTATTACCTTGCCTGCTGCGGTACTTGGCGTAGCAGACGCAGAGCACGGCGGCCCCCGCGGACACCCCGAGAGCCAGCGCCACCTTCTGTCTGGTGCTGAGATTGCTCCAGCCCACCATGGCGGTACCAATAGAGACCTGCGGATAAGGGGGGGAGCATTAGGAGCACAGCACAGGAGCCTGTGTAGAAGAAGAGCCCCCCAGAACCCGCGTCACAGGCCGAGCCCAGCCACTGGTGTGCTTTACGACTGCTGAACATTCAGGGGCAAAGAGCATGCTGTATTACCCCAGGGTGGAGTCAGTAAAAATGTATCCCCCCCCCCCCCCAAGAGGGTCACGTGAACACCCCTCAGGATACATGGGGGGGTCCCCATACTAGGGTCACATGACAAACCCCTCAATATACATGGGGGTCCTATATCTAGGGTCACATGACAAACCCATCAATATACATGGGGGGGGTCCTATACTAGGGTCACAAGACAAACCCCTCAATTTACATGGGGGGGTCCTATACTAGGGTCACAAGACAAACCCCTCAATTTACATGGGGGGGGTCCTATACTAGGGTCACAAGACAAACCCATCAATATACATGGGGGGTCCTATACTAGGGTCACATGACAAACCCATTAATATACATGGGGGGTCCTATACTAGGGTCACATGACAAACCCCTCAATATACATGGGGGGTCTTATACTAGGGTCACATGACAAACCCCTCAATATACAGGGGGGGTCCTATACTAGGGTCACAAGACAAACCCATCAATATACATGGGGGGGTCCTATACTAGGGTCACATGACAAACCCCTCAATATAAATGGGGGGTCCTATACTAGGGTCACATGACAAACCCATCAATATACATGGGGGGGTCCTATACTAGGGTCACATGACAAACCCCTCAATATACATGGGGGGTCCTATACTAGGGTCACAAGACAAACCCATCAATATACATGGGGGGGTCCTATACTAGGGTCACATGACAAACCCATCAATATACATGGGGGGGTCCTATACTAGGGTCACATGACAAACCCCTCAATATAAATGGGGGGTCCTATACTAGGGTCACATGACAAACCCATCAATATACATGGGGGGGTCCTATACTAGGGTCACATGTCAAACCCCTCAATATAAATGGGGGGTCCTATACTAGGGTCACATGACAAACCCCTCAATATACATGGGGGGGTCCTATACTTGGGTCACATGACAAACCCATCAATATACATGGGGGGGTCCTATACTTGGGTCACATGACAAACCCCTCAATAAACATGGGGGGTCCTATACTAGGGTCACAAGACAAACCCCTCAATATACATGGGGGGGGGGGTGTCCTATACTAGGGTCACAAGTCAAACCCCTCAATTTACATGGGGGGGGTCCTATACTAGGGTCACAAGACAAACCCCTCAATTTACATGGGGGGGGTCCTATACTAGGGTCACAAGACAAACCCCTCAATTTACATGGGGGGGTCTTATACTAGGGTCACATGACAAACCCCTCAATATACATGGGGGGGGGTCCTATACTAGGGTCACATGACAAACCCATCAATATACATGGGGGGGGGTCCTATACTAGGGTCACATGACAAACCCATCAATATAATTAGGGGGGGTCCTATACTAGGGTCACATGACAAACCCCTCAATAGACATGGGGGGGTCCTATACTAGGGTCACATGACAAACCCCTCAATACACATGGGGGGGTCCTATACTAGGGTCACATGACAAACACATCAATATACATGGGGGGTCCTATACTAGGGTCACAAGACAAACCCATCAATATACATGGGGGGGTCCTATACTAGGGTCACATGACAAACCCATCAATATACATGGGGGGGTCCTATACTAGGGTCACATGACAAACCCCTCAATATAAATGGGGGGTCCTATACTAGGGTCACATGACAAACCCCTCAATATACATGGGGGGGTCCTATACTTGGGTCACATGACAAACCCATCAATATACATGGGGGGGGTCCTATACTAGGGTCACATGACAAACCCATCAATATACATGGGGGGGTCCTATACTAGGGTCACATGACAAACCCATCAATATAAATGGGGGGTCCTATACTAGGGTCACATGACAAACCCCTCAATATACATGGGGGGGTCCTATACTTGGGTCACATGACAAACCCATCAATATACATGGGGGGGTCCTATACTAGGGTCACATGACAAACCCATCAATATACATGGGGGGGGTCCTATACTAGGGTCACAAGACAAACCCCTCAATTTACATGGGGGGGTCCTATACTAGGGTCACATGACAAACCCCTCAATATAAATGGGGGGTCCTATACTAGGGTCACAAGAAAAACCCATCAATATACATGGGGGGTCCTATACTAGGGTCACATAACAAACCCATCAATATAAATGGGGGGGTCCTAAACTAGGGTCACATGACAAACCTATCAATATACATGGGGGGTCCTATACTAGGGTCACATAACAAACCCATCAATATAAATGGGGGGGTCCTAAACTAGGGTCACATGACAAAACTATCAATATAAATGGGGGGGGGGGTCCTATACTAGGGTCGCATGACAAACCCATCAATATACATGGGGGGGTCTTATACTAGGGTCACATGACAAACCCATCGATATAAATATGGAGGGGTCCTATACTAGGGTCACATGACAAACCCCTCAATATACATGGGGGGGGTCCTATACTAGGGTCACAAGTCAAACCCCTCAATATACATGGGGGGGGGGTCCTATACTAGGGTCACAAGACAAACCCCTCAATTTACATGGGGGGGGGGTCCTATACTAGGGTCACAAGTCAAACCCATCAATATACATGGGGGGTCCTATACTAGGGTCACATGACAAACCCCTCAATATACATGGGGGGGGGGTCCTATACTAGGGTCACAAGTCAAACCCATCAATATACATGGGGGGTCCTATACTAGGGTCACAAGACAAACCCCTCAATTTACATGGGGGGGTCTTATACTAGGGTCACATGACAAACCCATCAATATACATGGGGGGTCTTATACTAGGGTCACATGACAAACCCCTCAATATACATGGGGGGGGGGGTCCTATACTAGGGTCACATGACAAACCCATCAATATACATGGGGGGGGGGGTCCTATACTAGGGTCACATGACAAACCCCTCAATATACATGGGGGGGGGGGGGGTCCTATACTAGGGTCACATGACAAACCCCTCAATATAATTAGGGGGTTGTATATGTAGACGGTCAGTCTGAGAGGCGATGTCTTCTGCTGTCATCTGTATAGCGGTGGAGTGTTCACACTTCTAGGAATTTGTATTCCGCTATGTTTTGGGTTTGTTGTTTGTTGAATTAATTATGATAATGTTGCAGTCTCATTCCCCTGTGTCTGTCCAGATGGCCAGGTATGTTATCTATGTTCTGTATACAATACATTTGCATGATGTAATCAGGGATATATATTGGAAGTGAGTTGGTGAATAAAGTGTCATTTGTTTTACCCTTCATTGAGCCTAGGCTGATGTTTGAGGGGGGAATTGAGGCGGAGGTCACTGCATCATGTTAGATTCTGGAGACCCAGGACAGAAATACTTGGTCCACGTATTGGGGATCTGTTACAACAAGACAAACCCATCAAACCCCCCCCCCTCAGTACACATGTGGGGTCCTATACTAGGGTCACATAACCCCCCCAAAAGTATACATGGGGGGTTCTATACTAGGGTCACATTACCCCCCTTCAGTATACATGGGGGGTCCTTTACTGGGGTCACATGACCCCCCCCTCAGTATATATGGGGGGGGGGTCCTATACTAGGGTCACATTACCCCCCTCAGTACACATGGGGGGTCCTATACTAGGGTCACATTACCCCCCCTCAGTATATATGGAGGGGTCCTATACTAGGGTCACATGACCCCCCCTCAGTATACATGGGGGTCCTATACTAAGTCACATTACCCCCCTCAGTACACATGGGGGGGGTCCTATACTAGGGTCACATTACCCCCCTCAGTATATATGGAGGGGTCCTATACTAGGGTCACATGACCCCCCCTCAGTATACATGGGGGTCCTATACTAGGGTCACATTACCCCCCTCAGTACACATGGGGGGTCCTATACTAGGGTCACATTACCCCCCCTCAGTATATATGGAGGGGTCCTATACTAGGGTCACATGACCCCCCCTCAGTACACATGGGGGTCCTATAACTAAGTCACATTACCCCCCTCAGTACACATGGGGGGGGTCCTATACTAGGGTCACATTACCCCCCCTCAGTATACATGGGGGGTCCTATACTAGGGTCACATAACCCCCCCCCCTAAGTATACATGGGGGGTTCTATACTAGGGTCACATTACCCCCCTTCAGTATACATGGGCGGTCCTTTACTGGGGTCACATGACCCCCCCCCCCTCAGTATATATGGGGGGGGTCCTATACTAGGGTCACATTACCCCCCTCAGTACACATGGGGGGTCCTATACTAGGGTCACATTACCCCCCCTCAGTATATATGGGGGGGGGTCCTATACTAGGGTCACATTACCCCCCTCAGTACACATGGGGGGTCCTATACTAGGGTCACATTACCCCCCCTCAGTATATATGGGGGGGGGGTCCTATACTAGGGTCACATTACCCCCCTCAGTACACATGGGGGGTCCTATACTAGGGTCACATTACCCCCCCTCAGTATATATGGAGGGGTCCTATACTAGGGTCACATGACCCCCCCTCAGTATACATGGGGGTCCTATACTAAGTCACATTACCCCCCTCAGTACACATGGGGGGGGGTCCTATACTAGGGTCACATTACCCCCCCTCAGTATATATGGAGGGGTCCTATACTAGGGTCACATGACCCCCCCTCAGTATACATGGGGGTCCTATACTAGGGTCACATTACCCCCCTCAGTACACATGGGGGGTCCTATACTAGGGTCACATTACCCCCCCTCAGTATATATGGAGGGGTCCTATACTAGGGTCACATGACCCCCCCCCTCAGTATACATGGGGGTCCTATACTAGGGTCACATTACCCCCCTCAGTACACATGGGGGGTCCAATACTAGGGTCACATTACCCCCCCTCAGTATACATGGGGGGTCCTATACTAGGGTCACATGACCCCCCCTCAGTACACATGGGGGTCCTATACTAAGTCACATTACCCCCCTCAGTACACATGGGGGGGTCCTATACTAGGGTCACATTACCCCCCCTCAGTATACATGGGGGGTCCTATACTAGGGTCACATAACCCCCCCCTAAGTATACATGGGGGGTTCTATACTAGGGTCACATTACCCCCCTTCAGTATATATGGAGGGGTCCTATACTAGGGTCACATGACCCCCCCTCAGTACACATGGGGGTCCTATACTAAGTCACATTACCCCCCTCAGTACACATGGGGGGGGTCCTATACTAGGGTCACATTACCCCCCCTCAGTATACATGGGGGGTTCTATATTAGGGTCACATGACCCCCCTTCAGTATACATGGGCGGTCCTTTACTGGGGTCACATGACCCCCCCCCCTCAGTATATATGGGGGGGGTCCTATACTAGGGTCACATTACCCCCCTCAGTACACATGGGGGGTCCTATACTAGGGTCACATTACCCCCCCTCAGTATATATGGAGGGGTCCTATACTAGGGTCACATGACCCCCCCTCAGTATACATGGGGGTCCTATACTAAGTCACATTACCCCCCTCAGTACACATGGGGGGGTCCTATACTAGGGTCACATTACCCCCCCTCAGTATATATGGAGGGGTCCTATACTAGGGTCACATGACCCCCCCTCAGTATACATGGGGGTCCTATACTAGGGTCACATTACCCCCCTCAGTACACATGGGGGGTCCAATACTAGGGTCACATTACCCCCCCTCAGTATACATGGGGGGTCCTATACTAGGGTCACATGACCCCCCCTCAGTACACATGGGGGTCCTATACTAAGTCACATTACCCCCCTCAGTACACATGGGGGGGTCCTATACTAGGGTCACATTACCCCCCCTCAGTATACATGGGGGGTCCTATACTAGGGTCACATAACCCCCCCTAAGTATACATGGGGGGTTCTATACTAGGGTCACATTACCCCCCTTCAGTATACATGGGCGGTCCTTTACTGGGGTCACATGACCCCCCCCCTCAGTATATATGGGGGGGATCCTATACTAGGGTCACATTACCCCCCTCAGTACACATGGGGGGTCCTATACTAGGGTCACATTACCCCCCCTCAGTATATATGGAGGGGTCCTATACTAGGGTCACATGACCCCCCCTCAGTATACATGGGGGTCCTATACTAGGGTCACATTACCCCCCTCAGTACACATGGGGGGTCCTACACTAGGGTCACATTACCCCCCCTCAGTATATATGGAGGGGTCCTATACTAGGGTCACATGACCCCCCCTCAGTACACATGGGGGTCCTATACTAAGTCACATTACCCCCCTCAGTACACATGGGGGGGTCCTATACTAGGGTCACATTACCCCCCCTCAGTATACATGGGGGGTCCTATACTAGGGTCACATAACCCCCCCCTAAGTATACATGGGGGGTTCTATACTAGGGTCACATTACCCCCCTTCAGTATACATGGGCGGTCCTTTACTGGGGTCACATGACCCCCCCCCTCAGTATATATGGGGGGGTCCTATACTAGGGTCACATTACCCCCCTCAGTACACATGGGGGGTCCTATACTAGGGTCACATTACCCCCCTTCAGTATACATGGGCGGTCCTTTACTGGGGTCACATGACCCCCCCCCCTCAGTATATATGGGGGGGGTCCTATACTAGGGTCACATTACCCCCCTTAGTACACATGGGGGGTTCTATACTAGGGTCACATTACCCCCCCTCAGTATATATGGAGGGGTCCTATACTAGGGTCACATGACCCCCCCTCAGTATACATGGGGGTCCTATACTAAGTCACATTACCCCCCTCAGTACACATGGGGGGGGGTCCTATACTAGGGTCACATGACCCCCCCTCAGTATATATGGAGGGGTCCTATACTAGGGTCACATGACCCCCCCCTCAGTATACATGGGGGTCCTATACTAGGGTCACATTACCCCCCTCAGTACACATGGGGGGTCCTATACTAGGGTCACATTACCCCCCCTCAGTATACATGGGGGGTCCTATACTAGGGTCACATGACCCCCCCTCAGTACACATGGGGGTCCTATACTAAGTCACATTACCCCCCTCAGTACACATGGGGGGGGTCCTATACTAGGGTCACATTACCCCCCCTCAGTATACATGGGGGGTCCTATACTAGGGTCACATAACCCCCCCCTAAGTATACATGGGGGGTTCTATACTAGGGTCACATTACCCCCCTACAGTATACATGGGCGGTCCTTTACTGGGGTCACATGACCCCCCCCCCCCTCAGTATATATGGGGGGGGGGGTCCTATACTAGGGTCACATGACCCCCCCTCAGTACACATGGGGGGTCCTATACTAGGGTCACATTACCCCCCCTCAGTATATATGGAGGGGTCCTATACTAGGGTCACATGACCCCCCCTCAGTATACATGGGGGTCCTATACTAAGTCACATTACCCCCCTCAGTACACATGGGGGGGGTCCTATACTAGGGTCACATTACCCCCCCTCAGTATACATGGGGGGTCCTATACTAGGGTCACATAACCCCCCCCTAAGTATACATGGGGGTCCTATACTAGGGTCACATTACCCCCCTTCAGTATACATGGGCGGTCCTTTACTGGGGTCACATGACCCCCCCCCTCAGTATATATGGGGGGGGTCCTATACTAGGGTCACATTACCCCCCTCAGTACACATGGGGGGTCCTATACTAGGGTCACATTACCCCCCTCAGTATACATGGGGGTCCTATACTAGGGTCACATTACCCCCCTCAGTACACATGGGGGGTCCTATACTAAGTCACATTACCCCCCCTTTAGTATATATGGAGGGGTCCTATACTAGGGTCACATTACCCCCCTCAGTACACATGGGGGGGGGTCCTATACTAGGGTCACATTACCCCCCCTCAGTATACATGGGGGGTCCTATACTAGGGTCACATTACCCCCCCTCAGTATACATGGGGGGTCCTATACTAGGGTCACATGACCCCCCCTCAGTATACATGGGGGGTCCTATACTAGGGTCACATGACCCCCCTCTCAGTATATATGGGGGGGGGGGTCCTATACTAGGGTCACATTACCCCCCTCAGTACACATGGGGGGTCCTATACTAGGGTCACATTACCCCCCTCAGTATATATGGGGGGGTCCTATACTAGGGTCACATGACCCCCCCCCAGTATACATGGGGGTTCTATACTAGGGTCACATGACCCCCCCCCCCAGTATACATGGGGGTCCTATACTAGGGTCACATTACCCCCCCCCCCAGTATACATGGGGGTCCTATACTAGGGTCACATTACCCCCCCCCCCAGTATACATGGGGGTCCTATACTAGGGTCACATTACCCCCCTCAGTACACATGGGGGGGGTCCTATACTAGGGTCACATGACCCCCCCCCCCCCCCAGTATACATGGGGGGGGCATATATTAGGGTCACTTGCCCCCCCCCCCCCCCCCCCGGGTAATACACCCTATGTGACCCGACAGTGACTCACCCGGCGGGACAGCTACAGGAGATAAAACCCAGCTGGGGATTCTCCCGGCTATTTAAAAGCTCCGCACCGCCCACTTCCGGGTGTACCAAGATGGCGGCCGCTCCGAGCATGCGCTCTTCGCAGAAGAGAGAACGGAGAAGCCAAAGAGAGAGTTGTGTGACTGTCTGGGCCGTCAGCAGTGAGCTGTCCGGGGTACGTACCGAGCATATTACCCCCCCCCCTCATACCACCCTCACATTATATTCCCCGACCACCACCACCACACCCACCTACCCGCGGTCGGTCCTGTATTTGCCCTGTGGCCGGGTATTGGTAGGTTTCTTAGTACTGACCCCTGGCGGCCATTTTTCCGGAGACCTGGGCTATGTGGGTGGAGTTCGGCTCCTAGTGGGCGGAGAGCATGTCACCATGGTTACTGTAATAGGACAGGCTGAGTGTTCACACTATTATCTCCCTGTCATCCTGTGAGGACCCCTCAAGGGGCTGTCCAGAGTCCTGCCTGAGAACAGACCCCTCCCCTCCGGTGCCTTCCAGTGTCCTGCCTGAGAACAGACCCCTCCCCCCCAGGGCCCTCCAGTGTCCTGCCTGAGAACAGAACCCTCCCCTCCGGTGCCTTCCAGTGTCCTGCCTGAGAACAGACCCCTCCCCCCCAGGGCCCTCCAGTGTCCTGCCTGAGAACAGAACCCTCCCCTCCGGTGCCTTCCAGTGTCCTGCCTGAGAACAGACCCCTCCCCCCAGGGCCCTCCAATGTCCTGCCTGAGAACAGACCCCTCCCCCCAGGGCCCTCCAGTGTCCTGCCGGAGAACAGACCCCTCCCCCCCAGGGCCCTCCAGTGTCCTGCCTGAGAACAGACCCCTCCCCCCAGGGCCCTCCAGTGTCCTGCCTGAGAACAGAACCCTCCCCTCCGGTGCCTTCCAGTGTCCTGCCTGAGAACAGACCCCTCCCCCCAGGGCCCTCCAATGTCCTGCCTGAGAACAGACCCCTCCCCCCAGGGCCCTCCAGTGTCCTGCCTGAGAACAGACCCCTCCCCCCCAGGGCCCTCCAGTGTCCTGCCTGAGAACAGACCCCTCCCCCCCAGGGCCCTCCAATGTCCTGCCTGAGAACAGACCCCTCCCCCCCAGGGCCCTCCAGTGTCCTGCCTGAGAACAGACCCCTCCCCCCCAGGGCCCTCCAGTGTCCTGCCTGAGAACAGACCCCTCCCCCCAGGGCCCTCCAATGTCCTGCCTGAGAACAGACCCCTCCCCCCCAGGACCGTCCAGTGTCCTGCCTGAGAACAGGCCCCCCCCCCCCAGGACCGTCCAGTGTCCTGCCTGAGAACAGACCCCTCCCCCCAGGACCGTCCAGTGTCCTGCCTGAGAACAGACCCCCCCCCCCCAGGACCGTCCAGTGTCCTGCCTGAGAACAGACCCCCCCCCCCAGGACCGTCCAGTGTCCTGCCTGAGAACAGACCCCTCCCCCCCAGGGCCGTCCAGTGTCCTGCCTGAGAACAGACCCCTCCCCCCCAGGGCCGTCCAGTGTCCTGCCTGAGAACAGACCCCTCCCCCCCAGGGCCGTCCAGTGTCCTGCCTGAGAACAGACCCCTCCCCCCCAGGGCCGTCCAGTGTCCTGCCTGAGAACAGACCCCTCCCCCCCAGGGCCCTCCAGTGTCCTGCCTGAGAACAGAGCCCTCCCCCCCAGGACCGTCCAGTGTCCTGCCTGAGAACAGACCCCTCCCCCCCAGGACCGTCCAGTGTCCTGCCTGAGCACAGACCCCTCCCCCCAGGGCCCTCCAGTGTCCTGCCTGAGAACAGACCCCTCCCCCCGGGGCCGTCCAGTGTCCTGCCTGAGAACAGACCCCTCCCCCCCGGGGCCGTCCAGTGTCCTGCCTGAGAACAGACCCCTCCCCCCCAGGGCCCTCCAGTGTCCTGCCTGAGAAAAGACCCCTCCCCCCCAGGACCGTCCAGTGTCCTGCCTGAGAACAGACCCCTCCCCCCCAGGACCGTCCAGTGTCCTGCCTGAGAACAGACCCCTCCCCCCCAGGACCGTCCAGTGTCCTGCCTGAGAACAGACCCCTCCCCCCCAGGACCGTCCAGTGTCCTGCCTGAGAACAGACCCCTCCCCCCCGGGCCGTCCTGTGTCCTGCCTGAGAACAGACCCCTCCCCTCCGGAGCCTTTCAGTGTCCTGCCTGAGAAAAGACCCCTCCCCCCAGGGCTGCCCAGTGTCCTGCCTGAGAACAGACCCCTCCCCCCCAGGACTGTCCAGTGTCCTGCCTGAGAACAGACCCCTCCCCCCAGGGCCGTCCTGTGTCCTGCCTGAGAACAGACCCCTCCCCTCCGGAGCCTTTCAGTGTCCTGCCTGAGAAAAGACCCCTCCCCCCAGGGCTGCCCAGTGTCCTGCCTGAGAACAGACCCCTCCCCCCCAGGGCTGTCCAATGTCCTGCCTGAGAACAGACCCCTCCCCCCAGGGCTGTCCAATGTTCTGCCTGAGAACAGACCCCTCCCCCACAGGGCCGTCCAGTGTCCTGCCTGAGAACAGACCCCTCCCCCACAGGGCCGTCCAGTGTCCTGCCTGAGAACAGACCCCTCCCCCCAGGGCTGTCCATTGTCCTGCCTCAGAACAGACCCCTCCCCCACAGGGCCGTCCAGTGTCCTGCCTCAGAACAGACCCCTCCCCTCCAGGGCCTTCCAGTGTCCTGCCTGAGAACCGCCACCTCTTCTACAGACTGTCCTCTTCATACCTCCTCCCCCTCCCCCATCCCTCTTACCCCCACACCAATGCATTCTGCTCTCTTCCTTTCCCATTTACTCCTCCCTTATCCCTCCTACTCTTGCCTATACATACCGCCCTCTTCCTACCCCAATTACCCCCCACCCCCATTCCTCCTACCTACTCCTTTACATAGTTCCCTCTTAATACCCCCCCCCCCCCCGTGCCTCCTGCTGCCTTCTACAGCCCTCTTTTTTTTACCCCTAAAAACCCCCCCACACACAGACCAGCCCTCTGCTTACCCCATACCTTTTGGCCCTCCCTCTCAATGCCCACTGCCCCCATCCAACCCCCTTCACCTCTCCTCCTTCTTCATGCATACTGCCCCCCCCAATGCCCTATTACCCCCCTCTCCCTCCCCCATACCCCTGTCTAGCTCCCAACCCCCCCTTCCCCCCACACCCTAGTGACTGTATACGGTGACATCTGATGCCCATTGTGTGTCTCTCCCCAGTGCTAGTGCCACCATGGAAGGAAACCTGGCCAGGCTGGTTTGGAGGCCGGGCCTGGAGGCCTCGCCTCCCTCCGTCGTCACCGACCTGGATGTGAAGATCGGCTCTCTGGTCACCTTACTCCTCCTGACCCTCATCAGCGGCCTGATCCCCCTCTTCCTACTGCGCCGCCAGGGGAGCACCGACATCCTGAGTAAGAAACAGGGCTGGGGCGGGAGGGCATGAGCAACCCCTATACCTGTCCCCAGGGCAGCCATGACCATCTCCTTCTAATCTCTCAACTATCTCTGCAGGTGGCCGTCGCACAGCGCTGAGCCTAATCAGCTGTTTTGCCGGCGGCGTCTTCCTGGCGACCTGCCTGCTGGACCTGCTGCCTGACTACCTCTCCGGCATCAATGAGGCGCTCGGCAAGTTAAATATAACGGTGAGTATGAAGCTCCAAGGTCCCTCCCCCCAACGGGGCGGCGCCTTATGGTTTAGCTTCCTGTATACAAGGTGGCCTAATCCAGATTTCTGGCTTCTTTTCCTCGGCAGCTCCAGTTCCCTCTTCAGGAGTTCATCTTGGCCATGGGGTTCTTCCTGGTTCTGGTGTTGGAGCAGATCGTGTTGAGCTACAAGGACCAGCCGGGCCTATCAGAAGAGACTCACTCCCTCCTGGCATCTGAGGCCCGCCACTTCGGCCCGGGTCAGCCGCACGTACACGTGGACGTCAACGCGCACTCTGCGGTGCGGGCGGTCACCCTGGTCATGTCGCTCTCCCTGCATTCGGTCCTGGAGGGTCTGGCGGTCGGCCTCCTGCGGGAGAGCGGGAAAGTGCTGGAGACTTGCCTGGCCCTCCTCATCCACAAGTGCATCATCTCCTTCAGCTTGACCTTGAAACTGGGACAGGGGCGCCTACGTCCTCGGGTCATCTTGGGCTGCCTTCTGCTCTTCTCCTTCATGACCCCTCTGGGCATCGCCATCGGGGTGGCCCTGACGGAGTCCTCCGACCCCTTGCACCAGCTGGCTCGCAGCGTCCTGGAGGGCATCGCCACCGGCACTTTCTTGTACATCACCTTCCTAGAGATCCTGCCTCATGAACTGAATTCCGGTGACCAGCGCATCGGCAAGGTTATGGTGATGCTGTGCGGCTTCTCGGTCATCACCGCCATCTTGTTTATCAAGATCTAGGATGGGTTATACACAGGACGCTTCCATCTTACCCTTCCTGATCGCTGATGGCAAAGATGGCTGAACGATGGTCATAGAAAAGGACCAACCCACGAGCAGACCTATAATGGCTCCGGACCTGAGCCAGCGCCACCTAAATTCTTGGGTCATTCTACGTTGCCTTCTGCTCTTCTTTTTTCACGACCCCTCTTGGGGTGGCCCTGATGAAGTCCTCTGACCCATTTCACCAGCTGATTCCCAATGTCCTGGAGGGCATCACCACCAACAGAGCCATGTACATAACTTTCCTGGAAATCCTGCTTCTCGAACATCGGCAAGCCAGCGCCACCTAAATCCTTGGGTCATTCTACGCTGCCTTCTGCTCTTCTTTTTCCTGACCCCCTCTTGGGGTGGCCCTGATGAAGTCCTCTGACCCATTTCACCAGCTGATTCCCAGTGTCCTGGAGGGCATCACCACCAACAGAGCCATGTACATCACTTTCCTGGAAATCCTGCTTCTCGAACATCGGCAAGGTCTTCGTGATGCTGTGGGGCTTCTCGATCATCACCGCCATCTAGGATAAGTTGTATACAGCACATTCCCATCTTACCCTTCCTGAACACTGAAGGCAAAGATGGCCGAACGATGGTCACAGAAAAGACTCCTGAGCGGACCCACCATGTCTCCTCATCCACAAATATATCTCCTTCAGCTTGACCTTGAAGATGAGCCAGCGCCACCTAAATCCTTGGGTCATTCTACGCTGCCTTCTGCTCTTCTTTTTTGTGCCCCCTCTTGGGGTGGCCCTGATGAAGTCCTCTGATCCATTTCACCAGCTGATTCCCAATGTCCTGGAGGGCATCACTACCAACAGAGCCATGTACATCACTTTCCTGGAAATCCTGCTTCTCGAACATCGGCAAGCCAGCGCCACCTAAATCCTTGGGTCATTCTACGCTGCCTTCCACTCTTCTTTTTCGTGACCCCTCTTGGGGTGGCCCTGATGAAGTCCTCTGACCCATTTCACCAGCTGATTCCCAATGTCCTGGAGGGCATCACCACCAACAGAGCCATGTACATCACTTTCCTGGAAATCCTGCTTCTCGAACATCGGCTAGGTCAAAGTGACGCTGTGGGGCTTCTTGGTCATCACCGCCATCTAGGATGAGTTATATACAGCACATTCCCATCTTACCCTGAACACTGAAGGCAAAGATGGCCTAACGATGGTCACAGAAAAGGACTGACTCATGAGCGGACCCACCATGGCTCCTCATCCACAAATATATCTCCTTCAGCTTGACCTTGAAGCTGAGCCAGGGCCACCTACATTCTTGGGTCATCCCATACTGCCTTCTGCTCTTCCCCTTTATGATGACCCCTCTAGGCATTAGCCACATGGTGGCCCAGATGAGGTCCTCTAACCAATTTCACCAGCTGATTCCCAATGACCTGGAGGGCATTACCACCAACACCTCCATGTACATCACCTTCTTGGAGATCCTGCTTCACGAACATCGGCAAGGTTGTAGAGATCCTGTACAGCTTCTCGGCCATCACCACCATCTTGTTTATCAAGATCTAGAATGGGTTTAGATGGATGGATCTAGAACAGGACATTACGATCTCACCCATCTCCCTCCCCGAACACCAACCGGAAAGATGGCAGAACAACGGTCAATTAAAAGGACTGACCCATGAGCAGACCTATCGTGGCTCCTCATCCATGAATTCATCATCTCCCATTCAGCTTCACCCTAAGTTCTTGGCTCATCCTATGCTGCCTTCTGCTCTTCTCCCTTCATGACCCCTCTGGGCATCAGCGTTGGGGTGGCCCTGACGAAGTCCTCTGACCCCTTTCACCAGCTGACTTTCAGTGCCCTGGAGGGCATCACCACCAGCACCTAACTTCTTGGATATCCCACCTCACGAGTTCTGGCAACCAGAGCATCAGAAAGGTTGTGGTGATGCTGTGGAGCTTCTCAGTCATCACCACCATCTTGTTTATCAAGATCTAGGATGGACTA